>NW_020439028.1:399554-430296 GCF_000699045.2 Agrilus planipennis
ACGATTTTCCTGCTTTTCCATTTTTACGAAAACCACAGAGGCGTCTTGTTCAGCGTGCTGTCAAACCTACACTAGCAAGGAGATCGGGCTGAAACTATAGCTACAAGCTATCCAAGGATGGTACTATAGAATGTCACCTCAAGGTAGGCCTAGTGGCGTCATCTCTTGGTTAGGCCGGAAACTTATCAATCCACCCTCGTATATGCTGGAGTAGCAAATTAAAAGAATGGAAGTTAAATAAGGGATAGCATCGGATCACCTAATGATACAAATTGATCTGAATGTCGTTATAAAGGAAGTAATTGAACAGAAGAAACTAATAACAGAGAGCTAGAAGAAAAAATAAAAAAGAAAAAGGAGAAATTTTCCAATTCTTTGCTGATATGATGGGAGCTTGTGACAGGATAAACATAAATAAAATAAGGCGTATAATGGAAGAAAAAGGAGTAAATATGAAGTAAAGGAAAAGAATAGAAAAAATATATGAAGCAACATCATTTAATGAGAGAATCAATGAAGAAATTTCCGAAAAAAATAGCACGATTAACGGGGTGAAACAAGGATGTCCCTTAAGTATAACTCATTTCAACCTAACTTTTGTGGATCTAGAAAATACAATGAGGAAAATTCAAACGGGAGGAGTAGTCATTGGGAAAGAAGAAAGCATGGACAGTATCTCACGCAGATGATATCGTATTGATGGCGAACAATGAAGAGGGAATGACAGAAATGATGAGAAAAAAGGGAAGGCAAAAAATGTTTCGCCAGGTTTTAGTAGATTTAAATGATGCGGTCTACCAAAAATTCCTAGTTATGGACAAGCACACAAAATCAATCAAAATTTTTATGTTAAATACGGCCACTTACGGAACAAAATCATTACCATTTTTCGCCATTCGTTCACTAAAACAATTAAATAATATGATAGATCATGTGTTAGCTCAGGATGAACCAATGGACTTGTATGGTCAAATTAAATACCCTTGCTGCGTTAAAACTTTATATTTACAAAAACACAACACTATACAAAAACATAATACGTAAAACCTTAACCTACACATAACCCTGTTTATATGCAGATTTCCGAAAATTATTTCCTTTAAATAGCAAAACCGATACGAGAGCGCCTACTAGTCATGAAAGAAACAAATGTACTAATGTACTTCTTTTCTGAAATTGTCTTCGAAAAACTGCCTGTCTCCTCCTTTAACTTTTTTTTATTACTACTTGTTTTCAGTTTTCGATCTGCCTGTACATAAACCATAAAACCCAAAGAGAAAGTTAGCAGGTATAATCCCAGACCTTCTAAATATGTATTTTTCAAAAAAGGACCAGACAACAGTTACATAGTCTTACATATTTTTTCTAGGAAATCTGAACAGATCATGAACTTAAATACTACTGAATTAAAATCATATGTTGTTGTCTTTGTATGTTTTTCGACGAAGGCTGTGCATTTAGAACTTGTCACAGACCTTATTACCGAATCATGTCTAGCTGCAATCAATCGCTTTTTCGGTAGACGCGGGAAAGCTAAAAATCTTTATTCAGATAGTGCAACTAATTTCGTCGGGTCAAAAACTAATATTTTAAAAACTTAGGCGTTACTATTATTAGATACGAACAATAACAGCATTCAGTATACATGATTTATCTAACAAAGGTGTAGGTTGGCATTTTGTACCACTGCGATCACCTCATTTCGGAGGCTTATGGGAGGCTGGAGTAAAACAATTAAACATTTAAAACAACTTAAATATCATTTATATCGGATTGTTGCAGACTCTAGATATTTACTTATGAACAATTTAATAGCTTCATAATTGAAATTGAGGCAATATTAAACTCCCGTCCTCTAACCCCGCTTTCCTTTCATCCAAATGATTTTTCCGTTCTTACTCCTGCACATTTTCTAATTGGAGATCCTTTTATGGGCATCCCACAAGGGAATTTTAGAGACACGCCAACAAACAAGGCATCACTGTGGCAACATATACAAAAGGTTAAGCAGCATTTTTGGACTAGGTGGCACAAGGAATATTTCAACGAATTGTTCCTACGAAGCAAATAACATAAAGGAAGTACCGAACAAATAAAAATTGAAACCCTTCTCACTATAAAGGAGGATAACCAACTGACAATGCATTGGAAAATGGGTCGGGTTATCGCTGTTCATCCTGGACAAGACAACGTGATTCGTGTTGTTACAGTGAAAACAAATAGTGGAACATACAAAAGGTGTTTAAAAAAAGTGTGTCCTTTACCAATAGACGTTAATAGTGAAACCCTATAATCATTCTATTTTAATACATATAATTTAAATTTTTAGGCAATGTTAGTTATTTTTTTTTTAATTTTTAATTAAGTCATTCCACGATTCCATTTTATCCTGTAGAGTGTAGATACATTTAACGTGACGGCCGGCATAATAATGTAAAGTTCATTATTCAGCACAATCATAGCGCATAGCTTTTGTTATACTGGACTGGGTGGTTTAGTTACATTGGTATTGACATCCGTAACCCTCGGGAAACGGAAGGCAATTTAATTTCAATTCCGTTTGATAACTCGCTTTGTAACTACAACCATTATCGATTTCGGTACACGAGTGGTTATTTCAATTGGGTTAAAAACGGGATTTATTAGTTTATTTGTCGCAAATCATACAAGAAAATTAATTTTCATGCATTAATAGTTTTCCGTGAAATACTGACATAATACCAATCTCAATATTAAAATTAAAGAAACTTAAAAAAGCCTGTTTATCTGTTTTATCGTCAGAAGGTTGTCATTTCTAATATTAGTTAGACCCGCACCTCCTATCATAGAACATCCCACAGCAATAGGTAAGGATTTGCGAACAGTGATCTAATCTAATTGTTCATCCGTCTCTCTTTACACCTGTGTCTACTTCTTATATGTCTCTAATTAGCCTCTAATGTTATATCTCTCTTTTTCTACTTCTTACTGACTTCCAAATCGCAACCTCTTCTTCATAAATATTACACCGTACTCCAGGCACTTTTAATAATATTTTTTGTACTTCCAAATTAACGGTTCGTCAGCACTTTTACGCACACCTAGTGGCAGCTTTTTAACGAGAGCTAGCGAGCAATCGCATTCTTTTGAATTTTTAAGGAAAACAAACCAAAATGCGACTGAGTATAAAAGTTAAAAGTAAACTTAATTGTTATGACATGTTGCCAGCCAAAGTGTATAGATACAGAATAAATATTCACAACTGAAAGTATGATTTATGACCGCCTGCAAAAATGCCTACGATTTACGGCAGATCATGAGTGATCCTTCTGTTTAGAATATATTTGTATTGTGGAGTTACCGATCGATCTATGTTGGTCAATGCATAGGTACTCGCCGAGAAGATCAAAGACTTATTATTGATCCGTGTAGCCGTTGGCATTACATTGGAGATGGAGAAAACTACGAAATGAAAATATTAATATCTCATTCGTTACCTTTATATTGGCGTAGTAACTGCATAAAAACAGCTGAGGTGACAACAATAAATTAAAGCAACTAAATTTTTGTACCATATTCTCCATTGCAGTGGTGACCTTTTCACACTGGACAACAAGTTTTAGTAATCTTCTCGAATAGATTTTGTTAAATTCACACTTCCAATTTTACCTACCAGAAGAATTTCACTTAACTTAATGTTAATTCGACAACCAATTGCAATTAAAATTCACTACAAATAATTAACTACAAGCATGTTGTTAATAAAATACAAGTTTAACAAATTTTTTTCACGGTGAAGGGAACCATGTTGTTCATTGTTTTAATATAATTTATAACATCGGATTTAGTTTAGCCACTCTATCAATATTAAATGAACCAACAAGAATAGCAGTTTGCTTATGTACTACTTAATTAAACTCCAATTTTAGAATTGTGGCCCTTTGGTTATGACTAGGCGATCGTAATGCCGGCGGCGATGTAATTTAATTAAAAGTTTGTAATAAGTTCCAATTCAGTATTTTACTCTTGACAGCAATAAATTCTGATGCCGACTATAATGGAGTGGAAGAACATCATTCAAATTGTTTAGAAACACTTAAATTATTATCGTTACGATTTATATGTAATATTTTATACATACGTTAACTAAAGTAGAAAGTAGTTTTTTGTAGTAATTAGGGGTGAGTATTCCTTTTAATTTTTAATACGTAAATGAGCTTTTACTGACAACCGAAAATGTCAAAATGAAATGCTGATGTATTTGGATTTTGATAACAGAATAAAAATGAAGGATCGAACCAATGCATTGTAAAATACCTTGATAAAGTAGCAGGTGCTTTTATAAGCGTTCGCACTAGAACCACAGAATAAGTAAGACTATTGCCTTCCCTATAAAATTATAGTCAATAATTAAAATCTAATCTAATAGACACATGGTAAATAACTGTACTGATGATATTAAAGTAGTATTTAATATACAATAAAACTAATTATTATGCACTAATATTATCAAGGTTTTCATTTAGAAATTTTAAGGCATAAGTACGCCGGTTTATTTTATATATTTTATTTAGTTGCTGATTTTATTATTCGCAACACTCCTGGACAAGGAAAAATTAAAATGAAAGAATTAGTTGCATCAAAAATTACAAAAGATTAATAATATTAATATGCAGTATACTAAAATAGAGTAGATGTGGGAGTATGATGTTAATGATGCATCTTTTTGCTTTCCTTGTATATTGCTTCATTTGAGTGAAATAGTAATTGAAATGCTTAGGTACTCGAAGCAACGTCGTACCAATGTAACACATAAGTAAGTAAACCAATTAAGCACTTGAGACAGTTCAAACTAAGGCGTAGTGGCATAACATTACTATGGTAACTGTATTATTTCTTTGGAATTATGAAACATGTGAAATATCACAATTAAAAACAAATACCAGTAGATGAGGATATACCTACCGCTTGTAATTTGATGATGATTTATAATTTCCCATTATTATAGCAAAATAGATGAGACTGTTAATGTAATAATCATCTGCTTGAATCAAATAGTAAAACAGAGCATTTATAATGCAATGATGTAAGACACCAACCTTCAGACACCATTTTTTATTTGATTTGATGAGTGAACACAATTTTATGAAACATTCAAGTAGCTGTATCAAAATCGGGTGGTTTTGCTATTAATAATCAACTCGCATGCATGCTTACGTGAAAGCACATCACGATCATAAGCGCATTTTTTTGCTAGATCAGACCACATCAAAAGAACGACAGTAAAGAATTACTTCGCGAATAAACTGCTAATTCAGCTGAACCAGTTCTTTTTCTCATACTTATTTTTGATAAGTTACGCTATCGAAAAGTCATTAGCAACATACGACACGTTTTTCCTTCGACTACTACGACTATTATTCGCGAAAAATCAAAAACGTTATTTTCTTATCCCTTGAGAGTCAAAGTAAAGTCCACAAAGTGAATCATTAACTGTTTCTCAAAATATCAACATTTGAATTTTCAATTCTTAAGTTTTAAGTTCTGAAACGAAACACGCCAAAATTTTTTATGTCTATGGGTTAAGCAAAAAGCGCAAAAAGAAAATCGTACCTAAAAGCTAAAATAGGATCTTGTAAGGTATGTAGCATTTGTTCTACTTATGCCATAGTTTTTATCAGTTAGATGATCGACTTAACCTGAAGCGTGTTATGGATCTATCTTATTACTATTTACATTAATTTATTCTCGCAGCTTTACAACAACAACAACCTTATCCAGGACGAAGTATCACTCCTTCCTGTCATTCCAAAGACCCTAAAATCCTAAGGGACGTCTACCATTTTTTCAACCATCTGAAGTCGAGATATTGAAAAATTCCTATACATCCGGAGTCACGCCCTCTGACTGCCTTCACCGTACCTGATGGAGGGAAGTTTCATTTCCGAGTTATGCTATTCAGGTTAAAAGGAGCTCCCGTCACTTTTCAACGTGCAGTGTATCAGGAAGCTCTAGCAGAATACCTCAAAAAATTCTGCATCGTATATTTGGAAGACACTATTGTCTTCTCTCGTACATCAAACACCTACGTCATGTGTTCGAGAAACTACAACAACAAGGACTCGCTTGCGCCCCCGAAAAATGCATCTTCGGCTCAAGGACGTTAACCTACTTGAGATGCCCCATCTCTGAAAAGGGAAACTGCCCGCTACCCAGTCATTTCGGAAAAATCCATGAAGCGCCTGCGCCAACTACGCGACGGATCTGCTGAGTCCAAAAAGAAAATGAACCTTGACGAAAACTCTTGTACGAACTAGAGTGGGTGGATCGGCTTCAGAGTTTCGATGATTTATGGAGCTGGACCATACAATTATACAACCATAATGGGGGGAGGGGGTTCTTAAAGAGAAACCAGACTAAGAAAAGTCCCTAAAAGGGGGCAGAAATATTTTCAGTACTCAGGGTGGCAGAAATCACGAGGATCGGTATGGCACTCTGATGCACAATATGATGGCGTCCTCTGGGGTAAACCACTTCGGGCGTAAATTAGTCCCCAATTCGGATGTCCGGACGGGAACATGTCATCAATAAGTGCAATAGGGGAAGGTGAAATATTTCACGAGTCGGAGCGTGGAATGTTAGGACAATGAGGCAAGCAGGGAAATTATAAAATTTAAAAATACAGATCGATAGATTAGAATTAGATATAGTAGGCATTAGTGAAGTCTGTTTGCCCGAAGCTGGAGACTTTTGGAGTGGAGACTTTAGAATAATTCACATAGGATTGGTGGAAGGTAATTCGGGGGGAAAACTGTAATGCGTAGGAAAGCAGGGCAGAGTGCAGAAAGTCATTTACAAAAAAGCGATAGGATAGTTATGGTTAAATTAAACTCGAACCAGGTACAAACAGTATTAGTGCAAGTCTACATGCCTACATCATCTTAAAATGATAATGACGTGGAAGCGGTTTATGCAAATATAGAAGACGTATTAGGTTTAGTGAAAGAGCAGCAAAATCTAATAGTTGTAAGCAACTTCAACGCAGTAATAGGTGAAGGTAAAGAGGATGCAATAGCAGGTTCTTTTGGATTAGGAAATAGAAATGATAGGGCAGTTAGACAGACAGAATTTTGCGTTAAACATAAATTAACCGTCGCGAATACTTTATTCAACCATCACGTTAGGAGGCGCTATACGAGGAAGAAGCCAGGTGATTTAGGGAGATATCAGTAAGATTATATACTTGTTAGGCAAAGATTTATAAATCAAGTGAAGGATTGTAGGAGTATCGAGGAGAAAATATAGATAGTGACCATAGCGTAGTAGTTATGAACACCAATCTTAAACTGAAAATTCTGAAAAAGAGAGAAGGTGGGAATCGTCTTGACTTAGAGAAACCAGAATGTAACGTAACGCGTGATAGGCTAGGTAAAAGGACAGACGAAATACTAAGTGGTGGGCGCTGCGGAAAAGAAAAGGTTAGAAGCGTTCGAAATGTGGTTTTATAGGCGAATGGTGAGGATACCGTGGATAGAGAAAGTTAAAAATGAAGAGGTATTAGAAAGAATAGGAGAACGGAGGACTCTATGGAAGTCAATAAGAAATAGGCGAGATAGTAGGTTAGTAGGACACCTCCTCAGGCATGAAGATCTACTCAGAGACATATTAGAGGTAGAAACGGAAGTTAGGAGCGGTAGAGATAGACCTAGGTTAAATTACTATTCGCAAATAGTTAAGGACGTGGGTTGTTCTAGTTTTAGGGAAACGAGAAGATTAGCTCAGGATAGGAATGAATAGAGGTGCATGTCCAATCCGTCTTAGGACTGACAACCTTATGATGATGAAAAATAATTCCAAAATAAAAATTTTGTACAAAAAAATTATTCTGAATTAAAATTATGTACTTACAAAAATTTCATTGATTCAGTTCTCATGATACTATAATATATTTTTTCTGTATTTAAATGGTGATTAGTGAATAGCAAAACGGCGTGCAATAGATATGTGTGATATTACAGACGGATGATGTGATAATACCGTGCATAGAAAAGGTTAGTAATGAGAAAGTATTGAAAGGAATAGGAAAACGTAAGGCGTTACGGAAGTCAATAAGAAAGAAGTGAGATAAGATTGTAGGATACTTTTTGTGACATAATGGGCTAGTTAAAGATATACATTAGAACTTGCTCCTAATATGTTAATAATAAATAGTTACCTATGGATGTAGGATATTTTAGTTTTCGGAAAACGCAAAGATTAATTAAGGATATGAATAAGTAGCGATGCCTGTCTAGTCAGACATGATAAAGAAAAACTAACCCAGAAAAAGAATTATACAATATATGAAATTAATTAAAATAACTAATATCGTAAGAAACTAATTATGTAGATAAAGGAAGTATTGTAATAGAGAAATAGAAATGTTTATTCCAAAATAGAATTGGTACTATTTGTGTAGGTCACTTTGAACTTCACTACCCCTCGTCTGTTGTTAGTTTCAAGTGGTGTCAGTAGATTATTTACATCTGTAGATCCGTTACAGCAATAGAATAATAATAAAAAGCTCTTTTCTGAGTACATCTACTTGCCAAACTGAAATTTAAACGTACTTTATACATGCGATAAAGCACGGAGCATGTTGGATAAGGAACATTAACTTCTCGTACTATTTAAAATAACAGTGTTTGTGTTTACTTTGGTTTATATGAGAACAATTCGAAGATGATATTTTGATTTGAGTAAGAATTATTAAAAACTCCCGTAGTGAATCTTCAATTTTTCTGCTGCAAATTCTGTTATATCGTTTGTCAATAATGTTCAGCTTCGCCGAAACACAATGTTTTCTTTAAGATTTCCTACCAGAAAATACGAATAACATTTGAAAGAAGTCGAAAGCTAAAAATAATAAAATTACGAACTACCGTAAACAGAAGAAATAATGTTACGGAAAGACAATATACGGCATAGTCTTACTTCATTGTCAAGTCATGAGTTGCTGAATTATCCGAATGCTATGGCGAATGCTGACAGGTTTTACAAAAATCGACGGATAAGAAAATCGAGAAAGACACCTATGATGAAAATTTTTTGCCATTATTTTTTATATCATTGACAAACTTCATTTGATAGGGGTAGCAGTAAATATATACATACGCACATCGATTACACATATGTAATAATTAGTACGTCCTGTTTTCAGAGTCTACTGAAGATCATCATCCATCAATTATACCTAAGAAATAAGCAATCCCAAATATGTCAATTATACAAATAATTTAAATAAAACATGGAAAAAGATAGGATGCATTTTCTGTATTTTATATTATTATAGGTATGTAATTTATACCCAAACGTAAAGTACTAATTTATTGGAAAAATCTGAACAATTATTCCAACAGCAGGCAGTCATTATCATGAGTACAAAAGCAAGCAACGGATGGGTGGATACCGCTGTCGATTATACGAGGGTGGATTGATAAGTTTCCGGCCTAACCAAGAGATGACGCCACTAGGCCTACCTTGAGGTGACATTCTATAGTACCATCCTTGGATAGCTTGTAGCTATAGTTTCAGCCCGATCTCCTTGCTAGTGTAGGTTTGACAGCACGCTGAACAAGACGCCTCTGTGGTTTTCGTAAAAATGGAAAAGCAGGAAAATCGTGCTGTCATCAAATACTTTTATTTGAAGGGGTTAACGCCGAAGGAAATTAAAAAAGAGATGGACTCAACACTGGGGACATCCTCCCCGTCATATTCAACCGTTAAGCAGTGGGTTTCCGAGTTTAAAAAGGGTCGTGTGAGCACCTCTGATGGGCCTCGCTCAGGACGCCCCGTTGAGGTCACAACTCCAGATATGATCGAAAAAATTCATCAAATAGTGCTGGGAGACCGCAGATTGAAAGTGCGTGAGATAGCTGAGACCTGTAAGATGTCATATGAACGTGTGCAACATATTTTGCACCAACATTTGCATATGGAAAAGCTCTGTGCAAGATGGGTGCCGCGTTTGCTAACAGTCGACCAAAAATTGATTCGAAAAAACATTTCTACCGCAAATTTGTCATTGTATAAGCGTAATCCAAGCGAATTTTTGCGTCGATTCGTAACCGTTGACGAAACGTGGGTCCACCACTACACTCCTGAAACCAAAGAACAGTCTAAACAGTGGATTGGACCAGGGGAACCAACTCCAAAGAAGGCAAAAACAATTTTTTCGGCGAACAAGGTTATGGCTACTGTTTTTTGGGATGCAAGAGGTATTATATACATTGATTACCTTGCAAAGGGTAATACTATCACTGGTCAATACTACGCAGACTTATTGCAACGTTTGAGCCACGAGGTGAAAATTAAACGACCTCATCTGGCGAAGAAAAAAATCTTGTTTCATCACGATAACGCACCAGCGCACACGTCAATCGTTGCGACGGCTAAAATCAACGATCTAAAGTTTGAATTGATGCCGCACCCTCCTTACTCTCCAGACCTAGCCCCGAGTGACTATTTTCTGTTCCCTAATCTCAAAAAATGGCTTGGCGGTAAGAGATTTGCGGACAATGAAGAAGTAATCGAAGCTGTAAATGGTTATTTTGAGGAGCTTGACGAATCAGTCTATAGAGATGGCATTAATAGACTGGAACACCGCTATGAGAAATGTATCAGCCTTGGAGGAGATTATGTTGAGAAATAAAAAAAAAAATTTTTAAAAACCTTGTTTTTCTTGGTCAGGCCGGAAACTTATCAATCCACCCTCGTAAGTAGGCACATTTTACATACAGTATATTGACCGTTGCTGTTGCACCGCGTGCGATACTCTATTTCATACTGCAGACTTAACCTAAGAAAATCCGTCAAAATAGAAATTAGTAAATTTAAATAAACAAATTATGAAAGATAAAAAGCTTCTTATACGTAAGTAGAATTAAACACAAATGTTAATTCACCAATTTCTACTTGCATACCCGACAATATATTGTTTCGATCGGCAGCGATCAATACCAAGGGGGTTTAAACTCATGTTTAATTCCTCATTTGACAATTCCCTACCAAGATGTATCACAAACGTTGCACTTTGTCCAAAATGGGACGCATCTTGGTGACGTGAAGCGTGTTATGGCGAGTTTTTTAATCATTTAGTCATAGATGAATAAGTAGGTATTAAAAGCAATTAATGATAGGGAAGTGCAATTTAAGAGATTTAAATACAGCAAAGATGAAAAAGACTGGGAGCATTATCAACAATTAGGAAAGAAAAAATAGACTACTATAATAAGACTGCCAAAAATATACAAAACTGATGTGGAAAACACTAAAAGTAATCATTAAAGACGCCAACCAGGAAACGTATTTTGAAATATTGATAAAGGGAAAAACTATTACAAATAAGAAAGAAATACCAGAGAGCATTAACGAATATTATATTGATAGTATCAAGGCAATTATGAATAATATTACTATTGGTACAGGTAGCTATGACTCCACATACAACATAAAGTCCCTAGCTGATGTTTCTCATGAACTCACAAACTGTAATTTATTACAAATAGAAGAACTAAGAGAAGTAGTATTCTCCCTAACAAACAAAAGCAGCCCAAATAGTATAACAAGTGAGATAATTAAAACTGTGTTTGGTGAAATAGGAACCATGCTACTGCACATAATAAACCGCTCCTTAGAGACAGGAGTTGTTCCAAAGAATATGAAAATATCTACAATAGTACCAATATGAAAAGTAAGCAAAACTAGAAGCGTTGAAGAATTTAGACCTGTAAATATGTTAACAGCAATGACAAAAATTTTAGAGAAAATGGTATATAATCAACTCATAGAATATATAGAAGAAGCTAATAATCTTTCCAATTATCAATCCGGTTTTAGAAGAGGGTACAGCTGTGAAACTGCGTTTCAGTATGTATTGCATGAGTGGCAAAAACAATGTGATAATAAACACAACACAATTATTATCCACTTAGACTTAAAGAGAGCTTTCGAAACGATTGACAGGAAGATATTATTAAAAAAATTGGCAAAATACAACAGAAAAGGCATGGTTTTGAAAGGGTTGGAAAATTATGTAACAGGCAGGCAGCAAAATGTTAAGTGTGGCGATTTTATTTAACTAATAAAAGCATTGATTATGGCGTAGCTCAAGGTGGCATAATTGGACCATTGCTATTCATATTGTTCAGCAATGACATTGTGGAAACCACTAATTTATGCAAAATCCATATGTTTGCAGATGACACAATATTATATTACTCAAATGTAACAGTATAATGCAAGTGCAAGAAGTAATAAACAGTGAAATAGAGATTATTAATGATTGGCTCTCCACAAACAAATTAAAAATAAATACTGGGAAAACGAAGATGATGTTAATAGTTCCAAATAAGAATGAACTTAAGAACAAAATTGAAATAAAAGTGTCAAATGAGAACATTGAAATAGTAGATACTGTTACAGTGTAATTTCAGTTGTAGTTATTAGGATTAGGGATAAGTATGCAATATTAAGCATGGTGTAATTTTTCATATTTATATAAGTTACTGCATTGGCTGCTATAGTGTATAAATGTTCATTATTACAAATATCACCCTGTTGGGGCCTCTCAAAACATTTGGTCCCAATAGGTAAATTCTACGAAGGCTTCGTCGGTCAGCTACCCTTATTTAATTGCACTACATTGTAATGATATCTATGTATTTTTGGGTCTTTTCCTATACTTTTCTATAGCTTTTGCTCTCGCAGGTACTGGTGGTGGTATTATTATAGGTTTTATTTTATTCCATTTGTAGTAGTTTAGTTCAGTATGTTACGTTTTGTCGTTCAGCTTAACCAGTTCTATTTTTTGTCGCTAATTTTGTCATTCCGTCTTCCGTTTTTATATTGTTTTCATGTTTTGCATATGCTTAAGTGTTATAAATAAAGTGTGTACATAGTTTGTTTTACACTGGAGTTTTATTCATTTTGGTCATTCATCTAAAAACATTCTGAGAAAATACTGCTCGTGGAAATACGGCAAACAGATACAACTAAATATTTAGGGATAATAGTGGACGATAATTTAAAATTTAAGAAACATGTTGATTATGTTAGCAAAAAAACTGGGTGTTCTGCGAAGATGCAGCAAATACCCGCCACAATGGGCAATATTGCTGGTGTACAATTGTATTATACTGCCACATTTTTATTTTGTAGGAACAGTTTTATATTTCAGTAACAAAAATGTCATGCAAACTTTACAAAAATTGCAGAACAGAGAGATGAGAATGATCCTTAAATGTAATAGGTATGAGAGTGTAAATAGAATGTTAAAAAAACTAGAATGGTTAAGTGTGGAGAAACATATAAAGCACCTGTCACTAGTATTTATACGTAGGATTAAGTTAAATTTAATGTCGTGTTATTTTAATAATATACTAGTACAGTTTGATGAAACACACAACCATAACACTAGAAATAAAAATAATTTTATGTTAGCTAAAGTGAATGTAAAAAGAACGCAAAACTCTGTATTTTTCAAAGGTATAAAAAGATACAATGAACTCAGAAATGACCTAAAAGAATAAAATTTGTTAAAGTTTAAAAGAGAGCTTAGGAGAAGTTACTTAAATGAAATATAGTGCAAAATAGTTTAAGTTAAAGTATTAGATTAGTAAATTATTGTTTAAGTAATAATTAAGTATTATAGTAATAGAAAAAGGTTACTTACCAAATTTTGAATGAAATTCTCTTCTTCCAATAAAATAAACCTCAATTTGGACTAGACTACATATAAAGAAACGCCGTAATTTTCTAAGTAACTGTCGCATGAAAACTGCGCCACACAGGTCACGATTGAACATAAACTGTATCACGTCATCCTACGATGTCATCTAATATAACCAATGCTCCCTCCTCGTGAGGTAATTCCCATATCGTGAAGAAACACCTTCTGAAATGAACAGAATGGGAAAAAGGGGAAAAACAGTATACTTTAACGAAATAAATTTCTAAGTACTATTAGTTTATTTGTTACATATAAAAAATGAATACAACACAATAGCTCAATAGTAAAGGCTTGGGCGCCACTTTGCCAATGCAAAGAACCAAAAGAATTAGCCGGGAAAATTCAGCCAAGGGTTTCTCCACTCACCTTAATTATAATGAAAGCTTGAAGTTCTCATACAAAAATAAATTAATAATTGGAATAAATTTACTCAACGCACAAAATTTTATACAAAGCCCTTAAACCTTAAACACAATACACACAATACCTAACTAATTACTCAAGAGAAAATGAAATCACACATACAATACTCCGGTACGTCTCGTCTTGGTGAAGGATATTAGGCAGGAAAAGATCCTCTCTCTTTGAGTACGAGAATAAGTGAACAGAAAACAGATACAACGGCAGTTACAATACCAAAGAGGAAAACAAACCACAGGACACTAGTAAATTAATACAATGGGAACGGTATTTTCCATATGTAAGAAAACATTACAAAACAGTGGGAGCCCGGGTTCGATTCCCGGCGGGGGTGTGACAACAGCAACGATTTTTCCTCATTAATTTGAGATAGTGTGTGGTGGGTAAAAATTGAGAATATTTCATATTAAAACTAATTCACTTCGGGAATATTTCTACATTGTATGTATATTTATATTCAGTATATAATTACATTAATTCGACGGATCTGTGACCTAATAAGTACGGTTTGTCGTTGTTGCTGTTGTCATCTCTCGTAGCTTAGTGGTCAGAGCATTGGCGCGTAAAGCCAAAGAGCCCGGGTTCGATTCCCGGCGGGGGTGTGACAACAGCAACAATTTTTCCTCATTAATTTGAGGTACTGTGTAGTGGGTAAAAATTGAGAATATTTCATATTAAAACTAACTCACTTCGGGAAGATTTCTACATTGTATACAAGTAATAAAGTAATTTGTAGAGAGAATAATAGAAAGGTACAGATACAAAAGGTTTTGAGAAGATACATTTCAAAGGATATTTACATAATAACAATAGGAAATATTTACAATAGAAATAATTGAATTGAATTATACATTACAATGTTGAATTGGGAAAAAATATCAAAGCTATATACAAAAGTGATAACATATCCTAACAAAAATATATGTGGCAAATATATGTAGCCACAAGCTAATTAATACAAAAATACAAGGCCTTCTTTTGGGAGGTTTCACTGCAGAGGTTAGTAAAAAAGTCAAATCCTAAAAAAATACCTCTCGTTTTTCAATATTTGTAATCGAGCAATACATCTTAAAGAAACATTTATATAATGTGAAGTTTATTACCATCTACTGACCGTATACATAAATTTTATTGAAATATCCGAAGCGGCTTCCATGAAATTCGATTTTAAAGTTAAAAGTTGTCGACCTCGTAACTCCCTCAGAGTCAATCCACACAAGGCGTCGCTCTCGATACACCCTCGGTGCGTCTCCACATATTCACATTACTGTGAATTCATTGCCCTTCAGTCTTTTTTCGTCAATTGAGGTGAAATGTATAGTAGTTCAAATTTTCCACGGATGAATTAGTTGTAATAGCTGATATTTTGCATGAAGGTTACAAAAAAAATCCAAAAACGAAGAAAACCGAAAATAATAATGTAGTGCATCCCTGTTTTTATTGTTTTGTATTTTATTATAAAGCTGGAAGTTACCCAATATGGATTACGATAAGTAACGGTTTTCAAATTAACCCCTACCATCCCACCATATTAAACAGTCCACGATCCAAGCTAACCAACAGCCTAACTGAGCCCGGCAATTGCAGACCCTTTCCAATAGGGACAAGAAGTGGTAAAACCAACTCCAGCAAGACAGAGACCTTCACATCGTTCTCCACGGAGTCTGCGTAATCATCTCCGACTTGTTAATAAAGGCTTCACTATCCGATGTGTCCACCGAATATCAAAAGGTGGAAAAATCTGGCCACTAGTTTTCGTCCGTCTTGACAATCCTCCCCTAAGTCCAAGTCAATCTTCGAACTTTACAAGCTCTGCGATCTCAACGTCAAAGTTGAGCCAAAAAGAGCCACCAATGATATCCCTCAATGCTGCCGTTGTATGAAATCCTTTCATATGACCGATTACTGCCACGCTGCCTGGGTTTGATCATGCTGCGGCAACAATTATGTTTCCGCCGAATGCAAGGCAAAAGACAGAAGGACAAAAGGGACCATTGCACCACCTATCGTGGCTGTCCCAAGGTACCTAAGAAAACCGTACCAAAAATCCTCCCCAACTCTGCCCGCTCCAAAAAGCGTCCAGGCAATCCCCCCTCTTTCAGCCACTCCGTAATGACGCTACCCCGAAAGTCTTACGCCAGAGCAATCCCGAGCATCTCATCAGAAACTCCAGGTCATCATACAAATGATAGCACAGTAGCCGCCTTCCAAACACCCAGTTATGGATAAAACAGTCCATCCAAATAATCTTCGAGTAGTTACCTGGAATGCTTGAAGCATTAGAGGTAAATAAACTGGATTCGAACACTTCCTCGAGGAACAGTCAATCGATGTTGCATGCATCATCGAAGCCCAGAAAGTCAAACTTTTCGCCCCAAACATCACATTCTATAAAAGCGACTGTGAAAACTTCAAAGGCAGTGGCATAGGCATTCTCGTTAGGAATTCTTTTAAAACACATGCCCATCTCTTTGGTCACTAATTCATTCAGAAACAAACACTATCTATCAATATTTCCCACCACTTAGCAGATTTAATCAAACGGATACATGTAGTTGGGTTTCTTGAAAGTTTTTATCTTTTACTAGCACCTAATATGATTTAAAAAGAGAAAATAAAAATTGCGATAGACAAGGGTAGTTTTTAACCTGTCACAAGACACGTTTGGCTTCATCCCGGAACTTTTGTTTTTTAAAAAGAACTCAAAATCTTTTAAACAAACTTTATTCCTAAGAAACACTTTTGGACAATTACTTATTAGCAATACCCTATGGGCGGCAGCTAATCAGACATAAAAGTCTTAAAAAGTAAAAGTAAAAGTAAAATATATTTATAAATTAAACTAGCTGATGTTACAATAAGGGCAAAACACGCGATTCCTTGCGTGGCGTGATATCTTGCGATGCGTGGCGTGATTTTGTTATGGGAACATATGTGTTAGCTTGGATAACTCTGGTTGCAGTTTTAAATTTACAACTAAATAAATTTTTATGGTAAGGTATCTAAGTTAATATGAGAAATTTATATTACGGGTAAATATGCCGAAGCGGGAAGATTTTTATTGAGGGTTATTGTTGATGTTTAAGAAAGATGTTTCTAAGAAAGCAGTTAAAGAGTATTTCTTAAAAGTTTAAAGTGAGATTTTTATAAATGGCTTTGTTAACTGAAGAAAAAAGTTGCAGACATTTCTAAGAAGGATAAGCTAATGAAGAATAAAGGGTATAATATATGTTGATAAGAAGTAAATACATAACAAAATAAAAGAACAACTTTAGGTAGATTAAGCAGCACAATACGATTTATGAATTGCCACATGCACCTATGCAAACAGTAAATGGTTTCAAAATTAATTTTAGCATGAAGTTGTTTTTGGATGCTCGTTATCGTATGGCTAAATTTGACTAACTTTCGGTGGGGAAAACAACACTGGAAACAAACAGCTTACGGGAATAAATACTTGCAATTAAAAATCGCGTAGTAGGAGAGTATGAAAAAATGCGTATGCTTACTTACCAGCTTTTTGTAAACATTTTAATTTCAGCGATTCTACTACAAAAATAATTTATTAAAAAGGATGAAGTCGCAATAGGAAAATATATGTTTATCGGTACAAAAATAACTGCCAAATTATCGTCATTTTATTAGGAAAACGTGCGCTCGTAATTTGAGAGAAGAAGCACCTCAAACAAGAACACCTTTTAAGGGGCTATTTAATTATGCAGAGAGCCCTTCGTTTTGTGAACAAATGAGTGAATCCAGACCATTAAATTTCGCTTTCTGAAGTAAAAACTGATTTTCACGTAACTATCTAAGAATTATTAGTTAATTTGAATATTAAAAGCAGAAATGTCTCAACAAATAAATATACCAAAAAAGTTAAAACAAAAAAGAATGTTAAGTTAAAATCCGTTAATTTAACGTTATTCTTGTTATCTACAACCTGAAAAAAATGAAGTACAAAATCTGTATACTCAATACTAGGAATCCGTTGTTAAATGGTTTTATTATTTATTATTATTTAATATTTGTATATTTGTAAATGATTTAGGTATACCTACCAAATAATAATTTACAAATACGCAATTGTTAAATGATTGTATTATAGCATCAAAAGTGAACAGTGGTATGCGAATATCGTAGAAGTATCACATTAATACAATTACATACATAAATTGGTAAGACATTCCTTTTTCTCACTTCATCTTTTTTCTTATAACATACCCATTATATACCTAAATAGATCCTGAAGATTTATTTAAAGTCTTGCATCAACAGTAAATTCTTTTAGTAATTAAACCACTAGCAATAAAATAAATTCTAAAAGGACAAATATGGCTCTAGATACGCAATTATAAATGACTGTGGCAAAAGAAATGCTTCCTGTGTATTCGGAAGAAGAAAAATATTCAGCTTATTTTGTAAAATAAGTCGAAAACTATATTAGTTACTTTAAAAAATCTGTAGAAGGCTGTTTATTTAATACCTACTCTTTTGTTTGAACAACTAAAAGCAAAATTAAGTGGTGATGCAAGAGGTGTATTAATAAAGAGGCGGAAATCAGAAAAAATCCCTCAAGAAGAAAGCCCCCAGGAAAGAATACCCTCTCATCATCATAAAGTCGTCAGTCCTAAGACTGGTTGGACACGCATCTCCACTCTTTCCTATCCTGAGCTAATCTTTGCATTTTCCTAAAACTAGAACATCCCACATCCTTAATTTCCTCAGAAAACAATTAATACCTTTGGTCTATTATAAGGTTAACAATAAATTTTATTGAGAATGTGACGTGATTCTGTTATCACACAATTTTTATATCTGTAAACGATTTACAATACTGTATGNCCGAGATGGTGGGGTTTGGGTGGCCTGATACTGAGGCCCGGAGATTTGCCGCGAATGTGATTGCAGCCTCGGGGAGAGAAGGTAGACCGGTTTCAATCAGAATTTGGGTGTTTCTGACGAACCACGGGTAGTTAAGTGCGGAGCGAAGAATCCGCATGTGTGTACCTTGTAAAGGTTTTAGGCGATGGGGAAGGGCGCAGCCCCAGACGGGAATGGCATGGGAGCAAATGCTCCTGATAATTGCGTTCAACGCACGAATTTTGGTCTGTTGGGAGATGGTGTTGTTACGAAAGAAAGGTTTAAGTGCGATGAATGCACCCAGAGCCTTGTTGCGTGTTGCTTTAATGTGGGGCCGTCAGTTTAGGCATCTGTCTAAAACGACGCCTAGGTATGTGACAGAGGTGCTCCATTTGATGGGGCGGTTGTTGACAATAATGGAGGGAGGTTTTCGGAGCCTACGGGAAAAGAAAATCGCCTCCGATTTGGTCTCGTTAATGGAAAGTTTCCATTTCCGATACCAGTTTAGGAGCTGGGGTAGAAACCTATTGATTCTTGCTGTGCATTGGAGAATGGTACTTGAAGAGTTTATGATAGCAATGTCATCAGCGTACAGGGCAGACAGAATTGAAGTGTGGGAGGGCATGTCCGCGCAAAACAGGTTAAACAAAATCAGGGAGAAGGTCGTTTTGCTCCACGTGGTCTAAGAGCCGAACGAGAAGGACGGATTCTACTACTTTGCTCAGCGAACTGAGCAGGCTGATGGGCCTGTAGCTTGAGGGAGAGCTGAGCAGCTTCCCTTTTTTGGGGAGACAGATGACAGTGGCTTCTTTCCAGACCAAAGGAAAGTGGTGGAGCCGCATGATGGCGTTTGTGATGTTGCACAGTGCGGTTATGTGCTTTAGTGGCAGGACTTTAAGGACTCCATTAGCAATTCCGTCAGCGCCAGGGGCTTTTCTCTTTTTAGAGAACGGATAATGAGAAAGATTTCTCGTGGGGACGTGTGTTTGAAGTAGGAATTCAGGGGAACGAAGTTCTGGGAGACGGCTTTGGTACGCTCCTGAAAGTCGGCAAGATCCACTGGGCTTGGTAATGGGGAGCACTGGAGACATAAAGAGTCTGCAAAGATTGCAGCTTATTCTTTATCTGAGGAATAGGTGGAGCCGTTTTGTTTTATTGGCGGAAGATATGGGGCTCTGTTACGAAGAGAACGGATCACTTTCCAGGTGCTTCGGGGGTGTTTTTCTGCCTGAGCGATGCAGTCGTAGAAGGATGCGCTGCGGAATTCGGTGAGAAGAGTTTTTAGTTCTCGTTGAAGGGCATTTACCTCTGCACGTTGGGCGGGGACGCGGTATTTATTCCACAGACGTCGGGCCTTGTTTTTTCTCTTAAGGAGGTCAAGGATGTCTGCTGGGAGGATTCTGTCTTTGGTGAGCGTTGGGCGGGAGGTAG
Organism: Agrilus planipennis; assembly: GCF_000699045.2. Classification (NCBI taxonomy): domain Eukaryota; kingdom Metazoa; phylum Arthropoda; class Insecta; order Coleoptera; family Buprestidae; genus Agrilus; species Agrilus planipennis. The sequence goes on from NW_020439028.1 coordinate 420,013, forward strand.
TGGAGAGCTCGACTGCGCTGGTAATCTCGTTTGACGGGAGATTCACAGCTTCGCCAAGTTCCGCTATTGTGCGAATTGGAGTGCACTTGAATGAAGATTTTTCCAGGGTGTAACGAAGGTGCAACCAATATAGTGACGTGGTTGGATTTGGGGGGTTGAGGATTAGTCGGCCGACTTCAATAAGGGCTGGTGATGGTCCGAGTTTAATGCGTCTAAGGCGATAGGATCGGCGGAATGTGTGACATTTTTCGTGACGAAAATGTAAAGAATGTCAGGGGATTGATGGTGGGGGGTAGGGAGGAATGTGGGGTCGGATGGTGCTTCAACTGTGAGGTTGAGCTGAAGAATTTTGGCTAGAAGGGAGTGGCCTTTATTATTTGTTTGTCGACAGCCCCAAGAGACGTGTTTAGCGTTGAAATCGCCTACAACGATGGTCGGAGCGCCTGGGGGGAGTAGAAGGGGGAGTTCAGAAAGGTCTCTGTCCGAAGGGGGGGAGTAGAGAAAGATAATCCTAAGAGGGCCGGAAGTTAGTGAAACTTCGATGCCTTCTGTTTCTAAAGAGTTTGTGGCCAAAGAGAATAGAAGTTCGGGACGAAAAGTTTCATTTTTTCGGACAGGAGAGTTTCGGTGATGCAAGCAACACTGATTGACTTATCCTCGAGGAAGTGTTCGAGTTCAGTCAATTTACCTCTAATGCTTTGGGCATTCCAGGTAACTATACCAAGGTTGTACAAGGTTTGTTGTAAGGCGGCGACAATGCTGGCGACCATGGTTTGAACAATGACTTGAAGTCTTTGTTCCAAACTTGGGATTGCAGCTACAGCTGGTGGAGTGCTCGTGTTACGTTTATGGGGGGGGGGCGGTTTTTGTTGCCTTGGCGTAGGACTTTTGGCGTGCTACCAAAGTGGTAGCCGAAGGATGGGCGGTAGTTTTTGTGCCTTGGGAGGCAACGGGAGTGATTTTATTACCTCTAGACATACGATGTATGCCACTGATAACAAAGCGTTTGTGGCTTAGTTCGGACTCGATGTCCTCTGTTGGGATGTCTTCGCAGACACCGCGGATAACTACATGGAGGTCACGGTCCTGCTGTAGTTGGTTAGTAGAAAATTGGACTTTGGATTCGTCCAGGAAAGAGGATAGACGACGAAAATCGTCGATACAGTTGGGGTAGACTCGAATTGAGTCTTTGGTGTTTACAGACCTACGGGCGGTGATGCCGTGATTGTCCACGGCACGAATAATTTTCGGCCAAAGAGACTTCTGTCGTATGACGATTGTGGGTGGATTCGTTGTCCGAGGAGGAAGATGACTCGGACGAAGACAGAAAAGGCTGTTGTCGGCGGCGCTTGTTAGCGCGTTTGCCGGCTTTGACGAAATCGTCGTTCTCTCGGCTGTCCGTGTGCGGTAGACGGGTAGCGGCACTGTCGGAAATGACCTTGGCCACGGTTGGGACTAGCGTTGGGTCGGATTGGTTACCGTTGATTGCTACGGATGAAGACTCCATGTCTTCGGTCACGGAGCGTAGGGGCTGCTGCAGTTGAGTATAAACGAATAAATTCGTTTACCTGGGCGAGTTTGGCCTGAAGGTCACTGGTCAGGGCAATGGCGTCCGCAAGGGAAAAGTGCGGAGCTCTTGGGGGTAGCCATGTTGAAAGTGGCTAGCTAATTGGATGGTATATGACTTCGCACAATCAGAAAAATAAGTATAAGATAGAGGAAAATATATTGGCTTAAAAAAGGTTTGTTGTGTTAGTAAGTAGGGTACGTTGTAGTTCAAAGGGACATTGCGTACTCCGTCCCAGAGAACTGTAGGTTAATTGAAATATAATAAAGAAAAACTCTTACCTATTACAGCGGGGCTGAATATAATGGTGGCCTTGAGTAGTTAATTGTCCAGTAACGGACAGTTTTGTTGAACGCCTGGTTCGCTGGAAAGCTCTGGTCGTTTCGGTGATGTCAATCGATGCGGTGCAGGTGATGTTCGTACAACGAAGGTCGAGCGCAGAGTGGGTGGAGAGCTGGCTGATCACTGATATTTATACTGTGGCGCAGTGGGAGGGGCAGGAGCGTGGCTTCGTCGGCGTCAGCTTCAGGTTGACTCTTCCGACGAATGCTCGGTGTATTCAGATGGCTTGTCAGTATGTTGGGTGCTTTTTGCATAGTTCTCTTTAGGACTGGGTACCATACTTTATTCAAACGAAGCCCTTCTTCTTTTCTATTAAAATTAATCGGATGTTTATCAATTTCAATAGCTTCTCTACGCAAGCAAGCGTAATATTGCGAAGTTGTAGATAAAACCGTAGTTCCGTCGTAGTCAATAACATGGTTCGAGTCTCCTATTGAATGCTCAGCTAGGGCCGATTTCTCAGGTTGTAGAAGTCGACAGCAACGTTCATGATCGGTTATTCTTGTTTTGATGCTGCGTTTTGTGGTGCCAATGTAGACTCCTCCGCAGGAACAAGGGATTCTATAAATACCAGCGGATGTTAAAGGGTCTCTAGGATCTTTAGCTGATCTTATTAAGGTTCGCAGCTGTTGTGTGGGTTTGAAGCAGTAGCTGACGAAACATCTGGACAGAATAGTTCACTTAGACCACGGCCCTATAGCCCGAATCTTCATTCTACTATGGATTCCGGCCGTGAAAGCCTTTGTTCTTATAGTTAATGAACTAATTGAAAAGTGGCTAAAGGACCTTATCCTCTTGTTCCTATTATGGAAGTCCGGTCGTACTTGTGAGGAAACGTGACGGAACAGTGCGAATTTGTGTTGACTTTCGCAAACTGAACGAAAAAATTATAAAAGAGAAGCATTTTCTTCCCCTGGTCGAGGACCAGCTGGACCGTCTGCAAGGGATGAAAACCTTCACAACCTTGGATCTTAGAAACGAATTTTTACATGTGTAGATTGACCCTGCCAGCGTGAAGTATATGGCATTTATCACTCCAAACGTCCAATTTGTATTTTTAAAAGCTTCGTTCGAGATGTGTACGTCTCTGGCCGTGTTTCAGTGGTATATAAACGCAGTATTTAAAGATTTAGTAGACGAGGGCATCGTTTAACTTATATGGATCATCTGATTATACTATCAAAAGACTATAATCAGGGATTGACGCCATTTAAAGAAGTGGTAGCAACAGCCAGTGTTTGTGGACTAGACATTAACAGGAAGAAATGCCGATTTTTACAGACAAAAGTGACTTATTTAGGATACGTAGTAGAAAAAGGAACAATTATGCCGTCAGACGAAAAGCTAAAAGCGATTAGTGACTTTTCAGAGCCGCGTAATGTGAGGGATATTCAATGTTACCTTGGACTAACCGGCTATTTTAGGAAGTTCGTGTCGAATTATGCAATTATTGCTTGCCCACTAAGTGAGCTATTAAAAAAGCAAGTGGCTTTCCGTTTTGGTGTGGTAGAAGATCAGACGTTTCCAGAACTAAAGCAAAAATTGATAATGAAGCCAATTCTTAAACTTTATAACCTGAACGCTTACACCGAGTTGAACACTGATGCATCCTCCTTGGGATACGGCGCGATTTTATTCCAACAGGATGAAAGTGATAGCGCGCTACACCCGGTATATTACGCGAGTGGTAAAACAACTCCGGCGGAAAAACTCTATCACAGCTCTCGCTACCGTGAAATCGCTTAAAAAATTTAGAGTGTATTTATTAGGTCTACCGTTCAAAATAATAACTGACTGCGAAGATTTAACACAGACTGTCAAAAATAAACATGTGTGCGCGAATTGTTAGATGGGCGTTGCTCCTTCAGGACATTTACTTCACTGTGGAACATCGACCTGATAAAAGTTTAAAGTATGTAAACAATTTAATCACAATTGACGTTGATGAAGCAGAGATTTTAGCCTAAGTAAGAAGAGCGCAAGAAGAAAATACCGAAATAAAAGAATTTCTTAACAAAGAACAGCTTCTTGTCAGCACACCATTGAATACTGAATACATAATGGTTTGTTGTATAAAGAAGTTGGAGGTGAATTATTGATTGTTGTCCCAAAGGAAATGCAATCTAGTCTCGTTAAGTTTGTTCATGAGCAAGGCCACTTGGAAATTCCACATACGAAACAATTGTTAAGAAGGGATTACTGGTTTCCTGCAGTGCGGGCCAAAGTAAAAAAAATGGTGAAAAAGAGAAGAAATATGTAGTTTTATGGAAAAAAGGCAGAATATGCACGCCCAAGCAAAGGCAAAGTGCAAAGGTACAGGAAGAGAATAAAAAATATTTTAATAAAAAAAGAAATGAAGCTATTCAATACAGTATCGGAGATGTTGTTGCCATCCATTAAACAAACATAGCAGCGTCCTGGATCCAAATTCCGTCCAAAATACCTTGGTCCCTACGGAGTCACACTGAGGCTGCCATACGATCGTTACCTGGTCCAGAGGATTAGAGTTCACAACGAAATTATCCGGACGACAACTGTAGTGTAATACATAAAGCCCTGATCACAACCCCATTCGGATGAGTCAGATGGATATAGAAACGACAACTTCGAGGACGACAACCATTCGGGGACGAACAGCCTTCAGGATGACCGATTGCAGGGATTTGTTTGCGCACGCGAGTGTGGGTGTGTAGTGCGAGTCGCCGAATTGTTTATACAGTGTCGCGATGGGAGAAAACAGAGGAATAAATAAGTGCCGCGGAGAGTGAGGTGGAGACAGTGGAATAGACCGCCAAAGACGTAAGACGTTAGACAACTGTTTTTATATTCAGTATTTTTTTTGTTACCAATACATATAAAAATAGGTCGCATGATACTGCAGTTTTTACATTTAGATAAAGGCCCACTCGAACTTATGACTAATACTTCAGCATCAGCTGAGGGACCTTTTTCAATAAAATAGGTGGTTGGAATGTATTTATGTCCACATTTTGTCTTCACATACTTTGTAAAATTGCAAATAATACAACCCGTATCAGATTCATCAGTTTCCCTTTTACATTTAGGGCACCTGTATTTAATTTTAACGGGCATTTTATTTTTCTTTACAGAAGACGAACAACACTTGTAAGCGGATTGTAATTTACAAATCTTTCGTGAATAATTAGACAATATGCTGACGTTTTAGCAGCTACATTTTCAGCAGTTTCAAATTCTGATTGAATATCAACAGCACCGTTTTTAACCGTTTCACTTTGGTGTGAGCAATCAATTACCACTAGCGGTGCACGGTTTTTAAACAAATCTGGTGTAAGAACGGGTTCGGCGCTACTCTTATTCCACTGTTGAAATTTGCTACACATTGGGTACAAAATTGTAAATTAACTTTGCTGACAATTAACATTGATGTGGATAAATTTCAGAGTTTAAATATAATTTCATAGATTTCAAACTGCAATGATCAAATTGCGAATTATCCGATTTGGGATTATGTTTCGTGTCGATTTGGAAATCTACGATGATAAATACTGGAGCGAGCACGAGCGTGTTTGTGTGCGATAGGGCATACGTGTGTGTGAGCGGCTTATCGATTCGCCGACTAGCCGCGGGCGCCTTTCTTCATGTGCGCCGTATCTGTAAACGTGTGTGTCGTACCTGCGTTCCGAGAAAGCAATTGAACAGTTTGAAGAAAACGAAACTTTTCCGGACGACTCGAGAAAGTTCCAGAAAGGACCCAAAAGAGTATATAAAGGAAGAGACGATCGCCGAGAGGAGTAGTAGAAATAAATTGACCGTTGTAGAAGTGAAAGAGTAGAAATAAATTGACCGTTGCAGAAGTGAATCAAGAAATAAATAGCACAGTGAATAGTGACAGTAGTGTAAATAAATAGCATAATTACCTAAGTTTCGTAATAATTTAATAGTGTTTTTAAGATTAATAATAATTAGTGGAAGTAAATAGTTTTTGTCATTGTGAGTCTTAAAAGTTAATTTGTTAAACCCACGAACATTACACTACTTTTCAGCATTTTCCAATGTGACCAGTATATCGTCAATGTAAGTAAAATAGAAGTCAAGACCGTGTCACACTTCGTCGATAAAGTGTTGGAATATTTGGCTGGCGTTGCGTAATCCAAAATTCATGTACAGAAACTCGAACAAACAAACGGTGTTGGAATTGCTGTTTTTAGGATGTCTTCTTCTGCAACTGGAATTTGGTTATAAGCTCGAACTAGGTCGGTAGTAGAGAAAATTGTCTTGTTTGCCAGTGCATGTGTGAAGTCGTCAATGTTGCGTACAGGATATCTGTCCGGGATTGTTCTCCCGTTGAGAGCACGGTAGTCTCCGTATGGGCGCCATTCATCGCCTTTCTTTGGGACTATGTGTAGTGGCGATGTCCAGGGGCTGGAGGAGGGACGTGAGATACCCAGTTGTACCAACGTTTCAAATTCTCTCTTGGCTGCNCTGTTAAGACAGCAGGTAAAAGTTGGTCTGTGTTCTGTCGGAGCTGCCTGCGACGCGCTGATGAGATCCAAAAAGATCGAAATCGCGATCCGCGTGTCGTTGTGAGTCTTAAAAGTTAATTTGTTAAACCCACGAACATTACAATACGATGCTGATTTGACGGTCCATGTATGATGTGTTGTGTCTTGAAATAATGGATATTCATCTAATTCCCAACTTCTGAATGTGATTGTGTGTGAAATTTTTTTCAATAATTTGATTGTTTCGTAATCGGAAACAATTACGTGAGGCATTTTCCATACAATTTTACCCTTCTCCGTTCCACTTTTATCATAAGCATAATTGAGGTCGGTATTTGATCGAATTAATGCTAATTCTTGTCACGTGTTGAGAATGATTTTTTAAAGTCCTCAGCAAATCCTAATAGTCTCGGAAGTATGCATACTTCAAATTCTTTTCTTGCTGGATCGAGTATGACTGTGGTATCATCTTCAATTGGTAACCAACTAGTACGGAGAATAGAGTCATTGTACAGTGTAAAAATTAGGGGAAAGTTGGATTTTTGCATGGAACTTCCGTTTATGGTTCTAAACAAAATCCTAAGTAAGTTCTCATTCATCCGTGTGCCGCTAAAAATGTTACTTGGGGTCAAAGGTCACAACGAACAATTTTTCGCGATTATCACGTTCATGGTCGCAGTTATTGAAAAAATAGTGGTTATCAAATTTGTAGCTTAAAAAGTTGCCAACAAAACATTCTCCATTGTCATATAACCTTGATGTACATCTGCGTACATTTCTTTTGTTAGAGTAAAAATATTGTATACCTGTTCTATGTACTGGTCAATTTTGAGTATATGAACAAACGAACGTTAGTATTGAGTGATAATTCCTCGTGAATGGACGTGCTTACTAATTATTTTTAGTTAATTTTTATCGAATAAATTAAATAAAGTATCCAAACATGGAAGAAGGTTGTTTTATTTGTGATAAATCTTTGCTGGAAGGTAAAACTATTATTGTGGAACGTGAACTTGACACGTTAAGACAGTCAACTGTTGAAAGAAAGGACGGAAAAGATGAATATTTACGAAACGCTAGTTTTGTAGAAATTCATATGCAGTGCTGTAAAGAATATACGAGAAAGTCTAGCATATTTGCATCCATCAACAAGACATCGAGATGATGCCAGCACATCCACATCTACGAGTCCACCTCACAGCAAAATGAGTTCCAGCGAATTGCATTTCTCATTCAAAAATCTTTGTATTTCTTGTGGTGAAGCAGCGAATGAAGAAAAAGAAAAGAAAAACAAGATAAATATTCGCCGTAAGATTCATCAAGTGTCGGCACTTTCTTTTAAAAACTTGGAATTGCAGAGATTCGTAATGAAGATATCGCTAGGGCTGTTACACGACGGATTATTTACGAACATGACCTGGTCGCTGCGCAAGCTTGACATCATTCCGATTGTCTTTTATGAAACGAACTACGGATGCTACGGTCGGTCGTCCCGAAGATGGTGATGTATTATTCGCGATGGAAGAAATATACTCGTTTATTGAAACTAATGATGAATGTCAGTGTTCCGTCGCTATTCGCCGAAACGTTGTTTTTTTTGTTATAATTACGGTTTTTATTTAATTGTACATATTTAAGTAGATAAGTAGATGGCTTGATAATTTTCAATGTTATTCAATTGTTTTTGGTTTTAACTGTATATTCTTTGCATCTTAATCTACATTATCGTGCATATTGCAATTTGAAACTTCTCGTGGAATTTACAATACAATAACAACCTATTCAATGTTTACGTGACTGTCATCGTTAAAATCATACTAGGACCGTATTTTTCTCTCATAATCTTTTCAATTGTACTTATCACATTTACCTGAAATGCAGTCATTTGCTGTAAAGTTTTTCATACTAGTTTCTAATTCTATCTCTATCTATCTTAAATTGTTCTTCTCTTTCTCGTTTATTTAAATACATGTCCAAAATTTTCTAACGAGAGTTCATCAAAATACAACAGTAAGCACGGTTCTCAATAATACGCGTTTAGTTATTTAAGTTACAATAGTTGTACATATTTTTAATTGTGAATAGTCTCGATCCTTTAATAATAAAACTAGTAAAAAAAAAAGGTGTAAGTTTTATTAAAGGAAAAATCATCAACTAGCTGTACAATATTAAGTTGGCGTACAGCAGAAGCTGGTATAAGTTAAACACCGACTATCCTGCTTCAATAGTCAGTTCACTTTAAAAAGTGTGTGCACAGATTATGCTCCAGATGACATGACTGTGAAGAGTAAACTTCTTAACAAATACGGAAAAAAAAATAATTATTACAACTAAAAATACCTCATTAACTATTATTTGTTTTACCGACGCGCAATATGATATTTTCAATAAATCATGATACAGAAAGAAAGCTTAAAAACTTACTAAAGCAGAAGAATGTCTTAGAATTGTGAAAACAGCAGCATCTATTATTCGGGAAGATATAAGATCAGTAGTAGTAGTAGTAGTAGTAAATAATGAAAATTATCCTCCTCCAAACAAAATGTTCGAGAACATGAATGATGAAATTCCAAATTAACTGACTTTTTTTTTAGAATAAGTAATTTTGAAAAATCGACGATATGCTCTGGATCGCCTCCAACTAAAATGCACTGCTATTAGTTATGCCATTCTAACTGCTGTTCGTCCCAGATTATTTTTATTACAATTGCAGCTTGGCCTGTTGATATTTTGTCACCGACGATTTGGATCTAAACGTCTCATAGATGTATTAACGTCTTTTGTAATGTGTGCTTCATACAAATAAACAGTATGAAGCAGCTACCATCCTCATTCATTTATTTTACCACCTTAAACTGAGGCTTTTCTACAATATGCTGCTGATAATGCTAATATAAATGTCTATACAATTGATACTCATAACACTCTTCATATAATGGGCATAATTCAAATTTTAACACTAGCTAGCACAGTTGTAGCTGATAAACCAATAGCATGTTCTAACGTCATTATCAGCACAAAAGATATGGCGGAAAAAGCTAAAGTTGCGGTGCAAGTTTATGAAAATAAAGGTGTTATAGGATTAAGTAAAATTGTTGTGGAAAATCTTTTAGACAATAATATAACTGAACAAAATAATTCGAAGTGGTCTGTATTCTGTCGAAACTGCTTCGAATTATTTTGTTCGATTATGGTAACGAGCCTATCACGTTGAGGCGAGCTACGCCGGGATTCGTTTCAGCAAGTAGATATCCATATTTTTAAATGGACCTTGTTGGATAATACCACAGCCGTCTCTAATACAAGCGATGCTGAGAAATTTGGCAACAGCGCATTGCTTCGATGTGAGAGTCCTATTCTGCGAGTCTCACTTGTTATTACTACACGTCGTTACACATGATTTTTAGGCACCCATTACGATAAAAATGAACTGAATTATTAAATAACTAACATTTGTTCATCACTGATACTATGTGACGTTATTTAAAATACACTTCAACAAGTAGGTATTAAGAACAAAATAGAAAAGACAATAGATTAGGTAAACATTAATAGGTACCTATATGAATTTCATCTCGATAATTGTAATTTTATTTTAAGGCAAATTTCTACACCACCATTTGTAGCAGCGACTTTTATTATTATTATGAATGATGATGTTTTTCACCTATTATGTATATATATACCAATAGCCTCAGCTATTTCCTCCTACCAGCTTTACATAGCAACCAGTGGGTTCCCCTCGAGAGTTACATCTTGCGAAGTGGCATGCGGCAATGAATGTAAAACAACATGTAAGGAAATAAACAAAACCCTCAATTAGAACAATACAATGCGATAGACAGTTTAAACACTTACGCGGGCCGACGCCCCTTCATTTCAAATACTTGT
>NW_020439028.1:431098-441954 GCF_000699045.2 Agrilus planipennis
AATGGAACGCGGTTTCCTTGGGGTTCACCAATAGCCCTGCCATCCCATTAGAAAAAACTAATTACAATTTCTAATTTACGGATTTTTGCTGTCTTACAGTTAGCTGAATTTGAATTGGAGTGGCGGGACTCTTGCTTTCTATAATTTATAATATTAACGTAATCATTAAGCAAAGCATTAGCAAAAGAAGATAAAATTTGGAAGAATATATCTTTCTAATGTTTTCCAAAACTAAATATTTTTGAAAACAGTTAATGTTCCTAAAATTGGTTTTTGGTGTTCGGCCCGTAAATATCCCATGTAGGAAAATGCCAGTCTTGACGATAGGCCCAAGGTTGGACCAGTAGTGGGAAACCAAGCATTGCCTTGTCGATACTGGACCAAAGTTCGGCCAATCTTCAAATGCCAAGGCTAGGCACATTAACATTTCACCAAGTTTGGTCCAATACTGGGGTAGCCAATCATTGGTTTGTCAATACTGGACCAAAGTTCGGCCAGTCTTCAAGCGCCAAGGCTTGGTACATTATCGTTTCGCCAAGTTTGGTCCAATACCGAGCAGCCAAACTTTGGCTTGTCGATACTGGACCAAAGTTCGGCCAATCTTCAAATGCCAAGGCTAGGCACATTAACATTTCACCAAGTTTGGTCCAATACTGGGGTAGCCAATCATTGGTTTGTCAATACTGGTCCAAAGTTCGGCCAGTCTTCAAGTGCCAAGGCTAGATACATTACCGTTTCGCCAAGTTTGGTCCAATACCGAGCAGCCAAACTTTCGCTTGTCGATGCTGGACCAAAGTTCGGCCAATCTTCAAATGCCAAGGCTAGGCATATTAACATTTCACCAAGTTTGGTCCAATACTGAGGTAGCCAATCATTAGTTTGTCAATACTGGTCCAAAGTTCGGTCAATTTGTAAGTGCCAAGGCTAGGTTTATTAACGTTTCCCCAAGTTTGGTCCAACACTGGGCAGCCAAGTATGGGTTTGACAATATTGGTCCAAAGTTTGGTCAATCTTCAAATAACGAGGCTAGGTATAATAATCTTTCGTCAAGTTTGGTCCAAAACTTGGGCAGCCAAGCATTGGCCTTCCAATACTGGTCCAAAGTTCGGTTAATTATCAAATGCCAGGGCTAGGTTTATTAACGTTTTGCCATTTTTAGTCCAATATTGGGCAGCCAAGTATGGGTTTGACAATATTGGTTTAAGTGTTAATACTAAGTGTATGTACATATAAACGTTTCATCAAGCTATATCCAATAGTTGACTACGAAGTATCAATTGACCAAGTTAGATAGCTACATATTTGCGTTTTTTGTTTGTTTTACTTTATTGTGGCTTTTTGACGTTTTGTTTTAAACAAAGAAAAGTGGCAACATTTTCTATATTACCTACTTCGTAATTTTTTTATTTACGAATAAGCCAAATGTTAAACATGCACATTTTAATTCATGTCGCAGATGATGTGTGTTGTTCATTTTAAAATTCTACTGATAATGAATGAAATTTCCGTATTTTAGGGAAAAAGCTATATTTCTGTTTTTAAAAAATTTATAAAATCATCGAAACCATCGCTCAAACAAATAGCCAACAGATTACACAAAATTTAATGTAATTTAAACAAAGATAAAAACGAAACACCAAAAATGTTTGTTTCAGTTTCATGGAAAATTGTAGAACATAAAAAATGATGGTTTATAAAAGTGAAAAAAAAAATACTGTTAAACAAACGAATTGAAATCGAAGCATCTTAATAGCATTATAATGCTAAATGGACAAATCTTTATAATAAATACAACTTTGAAATTATAGTTATACTTTAATAACGTGATTCGAAAATGAAAGCAGAAATGAATTGTTTGATATAAATTCACCAATATGACATCTTGGTGTCATAAAAATCTATAAATTTTCAACATTATTAACATTGCAGAACGTTTCAAACATTAATCTTAAGTGTATTATTTTAATCGCAGATAATACTAAATACGCCTTAACAATATTACATGTATAGAAAAGTTGGACCGTTTGTTTTCTTTTTCGAGAAATCAGTATTGTATTGTATGAGTCGAAAGATAACGTTCAGGGAACCGAATGACTATAAACAAAACATGACCATTACCTACTTATAGTATGAATAAAGTTGTATATATTAGTTCCTAACAAAATAGATTAAATAAAATCAGTTAAACAAAGTCGTCGTGAGAGCAGACAACGGGCTGTAGTTAAAATAATGCAATACGGGTGAAAAGTTTAGCATTTGTAAGATGCCCGATTTGTTAGTTCCCAATAAGAATAAAAACAGTAAAAAGTTATACTGAAACTTCAATTTCTGAATTGTTTACCCACTACACGCTATCTCAAATTAATGAGCGAAAAATTGTTGCTGTTGTCACACCCCCGCCGGGAATCGAAACCGGGACCTTTGGCTTTATGCACCAATGTTCTGACCACTAAACTACAAAAATTGTTGATTAAGAATTTTAAGGCCACATGCTGTCCGGATAAACTTCATTTTTCACTAATTCATTAATATATCTTATTTCGTTTTTAAGATATTTGCACATCCAGTCATTATCTTTTCAGGTTTACCTATGTAACGGGCACTAAATCTACCAACTTTTTACCTATATATACTATTTAGACATCTTTTTAGAAGTGTGTTAGTTTAATATGAAATATTATACTGAAAATTCAATTTCTGAATTTTTATCCACTACACGCTACCTCAAATTAATGATGGAAAAATTGTTGCTGTTGTCACACCCCCGCCGGGAATCGAACTCGAGACCTTTGGCTTTACGCACCAATGTTCTGACCACTAAACTACGAGAGGTGACAACAGCAACCACGACCAACCGACCTACAAGGTTAACGATCCGTCGAANATAAAACATATCTTATTTAATTTTTACTTTTTTTATACTGAAATCATTACAAACGTCAAAAAAATTGACCACCGCATCTTGGGCTAATATTGTTCATTCAATCTTGACCCAAAATAGGCTGCACAATCTTAGGTAAGTAATGTTAACCAAGTCTTGGTTTAGCATTGGCTGTCCAGTCATGGACCAAGATTGCTAACTAGGTTGGGCCGAAATGACAAACCATGCATTTGCCATGGTTGGTCCAATCTTGGTTGCCAATGTTGGGTTAGTAATATTCACCAAGTCTTGCTTAATCATTGGCAGTCCAGTCATAGGCTATGCTTGGCAAGCAGGCGTGGGCCGAAGTTATGTTCCAAGCGTTTGCCATGCTTGGTCCAATCTCGGGCCAGAATTAAAAACTCTTGTTTAGTTAGTCCTACATAGGATATTATATAATATATTATTTTATATTTTATAAAACACGCTGTTAAGACAGCAGGTAAAAGTTGGTCTGTGTTCTGTCGGAGCTGTCTGCGACGCGCTGATGAGATCCAAAAAGATCGAAATCACGATCCACGTCTGGCAGTTTCGACAGAACACTGACCACTTTAGATTTGTTTGTTTGTTAAAGAGAAGGAGATTTTTTTCAGAAAATTGATGTGTAGGTACATCAGAAATTAGTTCTCTCATAGATACTAGAATTGTGTACGTTTTATTGAAATCGTATAGAGCGCCTTTGAGTAGCTACCAGAAATATTTATTTTTTATGAAGTAATAGGCTCTTTACGTTAGATAATATATTTTGAAACTCGATGACGTAAGTTTTTGTGTCAGCGAATTATATTCCTAAAACTTAGCACATTGTATGTCATAACTTTTGTATCATTTCAATTCTTCAATTACCCATAAGTAATATTTTAGTACATCCGACATTCACATTTTTTTAACATATTAAGACTAATTGACTTTTTGACAACCAGGCGGTATTTAAACTCATAACATTCTGATAAAAACTAAATGTGGTTGATTCACATCTGTTTGTTTCACCAAAAAAAAAGTTTACTTATACACTTGTTTAACAAAATCCTTTATCCTGACAGTCCGTTTTATTTGTAGCCTGCCCTGTATCACTATCATTGTAAAATAGTAGAATAGTAAGCAACTGTTGCGAATTTGTAAATAAATAATTAATTATATTTTAAGATTTTGCAATCTCTTGGAATGTCTTTGTAATCGTTAGTTAAGCGAAATCAGTAATTAAACTGTCCATACGAATAGGGAATTTATTTAACTCCATAGGATTACAATTTTTGTAAATTCTTAGTGTCTTGATAGTAATTTTGTAAACATTCGAGGAAATTTCATTTATACACTTAACAAGGAAATATGACATATATACTCTTCGATAACGATAATGTCAAAGTGACAACAAAGGGGCTTGGAGGGAAACACAGCCAACGGAATAATTCCATTTACAAAATTATTTGGCGTTCATAAGATTAAATTAATATTGTGGCAGCTACATCGTCATTATTACATTCCGAGACCAATATAATAGAGTAGTTAGTGTATCTGTTTGAATCAGCCATAACAAACAAAGGGTTGCCTGTGTAACTTGCGGCAATTTCTAGGTATTTGGTACAAGATCGTTTAATCTAGCCAATGGATCCAATTAATTTATAAGAATGAAAGAATTGATCTTTATCTTTCAGGTAAAATTACTTTTAATAACATTTCAACTGTCATTGGTGCACTTATTCGAAACATGGTTTTTAATAAATTGATAAAAAAACATGCACTATACTTAGATATTTTATTAATTTATTTATTTTACATATTGTTTCATGTATGTAGGCAATCCAACATACACAGTGGCAAAGAAGGCCAGTCTAGACGGCATATACTGCAAAATTCTAGAAAACGTGAAGGTCTCCATAAATATCTGTCGCGAGATCGAGTGAGTACCTTTCTGTAGTTTACTTGGATCAATTGGGTAAATGCTGGGGCAGTAATATCCCACAGATAATCTTTCATTCTCTTCTGTCTTCATTTCGTCCGTCTCATCTTTCTTACCCAAACCACCACCCACCCATTCCCACGATTCCTGAACGAAGGCTGAAAAGGGCCTTCCGCTCTACTTTTTGGCGTAGTCAGGAAGGGCTGCCCGCCTACCAACATTATTGGCTGGTGGAAATGAAACACTCAAAAGTGAGTTAGTACGAGTCAGAGAGTTCGAGACGATACAAAGCGAAAAAAAGGAGCGAAGAAGTGATAAAGTGTTCATAACGGTGAATTGATAACTAAATAATAATAGAAGTGTTAATTAGACAGCAAATAATATTAGATAAAAAAAGTAAAACGCACACAAAGTTGTTTAAATACATGACATTTGGTATCAGGAATGAGATAGAAGAAGACTGAAAAGGAATGGAAAAGAAAGAGAAGGATTTTGAAGAATTCTATCGAATATTCTAGAACGTTCATCGAACTATTTTCTAAAAGTTTCAATCGGCTGCGAGAAACCCCAGCAATTGATATATCGCTAGAAAGCTGTCGAAGAGAAAAGAGAGAATCTGATGTCGGTAAAGAATTGCATCGAACTTTATGGAAGTTTCCATTGACTGCGACAAACCTTCACGTGTCACGTTCTTGAAGAAATAAGAACAAATCCGACGTTATCAGTGAATTCCATCAAAGTTTTCAGAAGTTTCAACCGATCATGACTTACCACAACAAACCATACATTGTTGGAAAGCTCCCGAAGAAAGAATAACGATTTTACCAACAGCGAAGATTTTCATCGAACTTTCTAAAAGAAACATGACTGTTACGACCAAAGCTACCGAAACGAAAATGGAGGACCAAATAAAAGAATAAAAGACAATGATGGCAGAAATAAAAGCATGCCTGAAAACTGCACAAGAAGAAATGAAAGTAGGACAAGAAGAAATGAAACAGAAAATGGAAGCAGTACATGATGATATGAAAATACGACAAGAAGAATTGAAAGCAGCTCAAGAAGAAATGAAAGCAGGACAAGTAGAAATGAAAGAAGAATTGAAAGCAGCTCAGGAAGAAATAACACAAAAAATGCAATCAGTGCAGGAAGCAATAAATACGAGAAAAGAGGACAAGATAAATGATATTAGAAATAAAATTGAAAAGAAGATAGAAGAAAGGGAACTCAATATGGAAAAGAAGATAAAAGAAAGGCCAATCTATATGGAAAAGAAGATAGAAGAAAAGGAAATGTAGATCGAAAAGAGGATAGAAGAAATCAGGGAACAAATAAGTGAAGAAATTGAATGGCTAAAAGTACCCTCTATTGCAAGACCTGGAGAAACCGGTGCAAGGCCATCAAAAATTATACCTTCCGCTTTTGATAGAAAGATCTAGTAGTCTCTGTTTACCTGAAGCAGTCTGAACAGCGGCACAGTCAAATTCCTGGTCCGATTCAGAGAAAGCAACATCACTAATAATTTCTTTACGGGGAGTGGCGCTGGATATACTACTAGGAATGCCCGAGTGCCAACAGTATGACTTCCACCATCTTGGTAACCGCCTAGAAATAAGGTACAGCGATAAACATCTACAGCAGGTACATCAGACGCAACTGAAAAGCAGTAACCAAGGAAGTAACGAGACTCTTCAATAATTTGAGTCCGATGTAGAGCGCCACATAACATTAGCCTACCCCTCTGTCCCGCAAGAGTTCATAGACCAAATGGCAGTACAAACATTTATCAACGGAATCAAGGACGGTAAACAAGTCCTCGGATTATAACATCCAAGTGAAGACTATCACACGCCCTAGAGTTTGAAGCGGCGAAAGAAGCTTCCAAAGTATATGTACGGATGCGACAGGCAGAAATTGACGATAGTACATTTAGAAAAGAATATGTCATGTCGGTCATCAGGGAATGCGTTACCTATATCAGGAAAGTCACTGCCAGAAACACGGAAGAATGGAACCCAAACTGTTGGGGATGGTTCAACGAGATTCTGTATAGATTACAAGAAGTTGAATGACATAACGCGCTGAAGGATAGCTATCCATTACCCCGAATTGACCACACACCAGATAATCTAGCTGGAGAGAAATGGTTCTCTACTCTTGATTTGAAAAACGGATACTGGCAAATGGATATGCATCAGCAGGATAAAGAAAAGACTACCTTTACAACTGGAAATGGTCTATGGCAGTTCAATGTGATGCCTTTCGAGTTGTGCAATGCACCGGCTATATTCGGAAGACTCATGGACACTAAATTACAAGGATTAAAATGGAAAATCTATTTGGTTTACCTAGACGACATCGTCATACTAGTAAGAACTTTCGAAAACCACCTCGAATACGCGACCGAAGTCTTCCAGAAATTGTCCCAAGAACGGATCACGCCTCTCTAAACCCAGAAGGCCAGATTTCACGTTGGTTACAACAAGTTCAAGAATATCAATTTGACATCAAGCATCGTCCAGGTAAACAACACGACAACGCACCATCCTGCAGACCTTGCATGAAAAACTGCAAACATTATTCATCTGCAGAAGAAAGGAAGAACTGCCATCGATCTGCTATAATCTGACGACCGTTTAGCCTGAGAAATCCTGAGAAGATAAGGCATTAATCGAAGACCAGAGGAAAGACGAAGACATTGGCCCAATATTGAGATGGAAAGAAGTCCGAAACTCGTGGACCATCGTGGACAGATGTAAGTCACCTAAGACAAACAACGAAAAGTTATTGAGCCCAGTGGACTTCCCTTAACGTAGACCGCGGCGTTTTGAAAAGAATGTAGGAAAGTCCAGATGGAACCAGAAAAAAGCTCCAAGTGGTACTTTCGAAGAAAAGGATTTCAGAGGCCTTAGAAGTAGTCCACAGTGACGGACATTTCGGAGTTACGAAGACTCTAGGGAAAGTATGCTAAGTAGAAGCGATGTGAAAAACTAGTTCATGAGATGTCCGACATGCGTCGCCAATAAGGGACCAAAGAGTCGTGGACGAATCTAATCCGGGCCCTTGATTTTACGCACCAGTACTCTACCACTATGCTACAAGTAACATATCAATGTTTTTACGTCATTTTTGCCCCTATCCTGATGGCATTGGTTTTGAAACTATAATATATAAGAATATAGCATTCCTAATGTAGAGGAGGGAAGAATTGCGAACGAGGATTAGATAAAATCGTAAGATTATCAAACAGCGTCTAACACTACTATCGATCAACTCCACATTCATAAATGACACATGATCATACAAATTTCAACGCGAATTTTGTACTACACTACCTACCTTATTATTTAATACTATTTCATAAAACGAACTGTTTTATACTTTTTTCCACAATTATTTATTTAACGAAACTCTTCAAGCAACCTAAAGCTACATAAAGCAAGGAAACAGGTATACAGAAACATACCCGTCAAATCTCATTTCAAACATTGAAGTGGAGTAACGCTTAGAAGTGTCTAACAAACTTTTATATTAACTCAAAGGTTCGGTTGATCCAGCTTAACCAAAAACAATATTTACTTATAGTAAACCTTTTTGTAATCAAAAACTGCTTCATAAAGCTAAACTCACAAATTTCCGAATCATGCCAATGTGTACGTGTGTAGGTACAGGAACGAGAATAATTGTTGTCGATCATAATACATTTGCTGAATGTTAGATTAATAACCAGCTAGAGAAAGCGCATCATAACTCACATTTGCTTGCACGAATACCTTTTCATTTGATTAGATTAGCTACATACATAGCAAATAAGATGAGGTATTCAGATAGTAGCACGGTAGCAGATAATATTACATGTGATGTCATGTTATCTTATCTTTGAGAAGCAGTACTACTGACAGAAATTCAATGTCTGTGTAGTACCTATCTACGATGCTTTTGCTTACAAAAATACTTTAAATCACCTCATATAAATACATATAATACTGTAATGTTCGTGNGGAACTTAAAATTTTTGATTTTTTTAATCCATATGATAACATTTAGAATAAACTTTTAAAAATTTTCTTCAAAGGGGGCATTTTCCGAGGTTTTTTAGGGCCTTTTTCTTAGATTCGAAAGATTGCCCCTTTCATTACTTCGGAAATCCTCAATCAAAAGCATTATTGTTGAATGATCGAAGAACTTATCAACAATTTTAAGAACTTATTAGAATCCATTGAGAAATATATACGCATTAGCAAGAAAACATGAGTGTAGGACAAGCTTTAGCAAACTTTAAAGCAGATCCCTATAGTACTCATTAATACAAGCGTAAGTTCGTTGGAACAAGCTCTGTATGAATGCAGAAAGTAAGATAGCGATAAATCTCAAGTTAGTTTCATGAACTTCATGGGGAATTGTTCCAAACAAGAAACAGAAAACCCCATCCCTCCAAACAAACCTTTACAAAATCCAAATATCAGACCCAACTTTTACCCTCAATTTAATCGCATAATATATCTTAGCCCTTATCCTAGAGATTCCATAAACGTTAAACCCCAACCGTTAAAACCACATTTCCCGACCAATAGTCAAGTATTCAGAAAAAATCCATGGAATATAAGTATACACAAATGTCAACTTCTACCAAACGACATTACGTAGATCACAACAAAATTTCTTTCAACCACAATCTCGACCGACATTTATTTCTGAAGAACTCCATAATTTCCTAGATTAGATTACTATTTGCATATAGTTAAGGGTGTGGGTTGTTCTAGTTTTAGGGAAATGCGAAGATTAGTGCAGGATAGGAAAAAGTGGAGATGCGTGTCCAACCAGCCTTAGGACTAACGACCTTATGATGATGATGATGAGGTGGAAGCAGATTACTGTTCCCAAATAATCTGAGATACAGATAACTCTAGTATTGAAAAATGCAACTCAAGATAGGAACGACTGAAAGTGCGTGGCTACAACCACTATTCGTGTTGAAGACCTTACGACGATCTGTAGTACAATGCTACATTTAGTGGAATTCATTCTGCTGAACAAGGTCCATTTAAATAGATGCATATCTACTTGCTGAACTGAATCCACGGCGTAACTATATCCCATGTAGGAAAATGTCAGTCTTGACGATAGGCCCAAGCTTGGACCAGTAGTGGGAAACCAAGCATTGCCTTGTCAATATTGGTCCAAAGTTCGGCCAATCTTCAAATGCCAAGGCTAGATACATTAACATTTCACCAAGTTTGGTCCAACACTGGGCAGCCAATAATGGGTTTGAGAATATTGGTTTAAGTGTTAAAACTAAGTATATATACATATAAACGTTTCATCAAGCTATATCCAATAGTTGACAACGAAGTATCTATTGGCAAAGTTAGATAGCTACGTATTTGCGTTTTTTGTTTGTTTTACTTTATTGTGGCGTTTTGACGTTGTTTTGTTTTAATCAAAGAAAAATGGCAACATTTTCTGTATTACCTACTTCGTAATTTTTTTATTTACGTTCATCGCTTTACGAATAAGTCAAATGTTAAATATGCACATTTGAATTCATGTCGCAGATGTATTGTTCATTTTAAAATTCTACTGATAATGAGTGAAATTTCCGTATTTTAGGGAAAAAGCTATATGTATTTCTATTTTTAAAAAAGTTATAAAATCATCGAAATCATCGCTCAAACAAACAGCCAATCGATTACACAAAATTTAATCTAGTCTTAATACAAACATGAAAATGAAATCGAAAAAATGTTTCTTTCAGTTTAATGGAAAATTGAAGAACATAAAAAATGACGGTTTATAAAAGTGAAAAAAGAAAACTTTTAAACAAACGAATTGAAATCTAAGCATCTTAATAGCATTGTAATGCTAAATAATGGACAAATCTTTATAATAAATACAACTTTGAAATTATAGTTAAACTTAAATAAACTGATTCGAAAATGAAAGCAGAAATGAATTGTTTGATATAAATTCACCAATATTACATCTTGGTGTCATAAAAATCTATAAATTTTCAACATTATTAACATTGCAGAACGT
>NW_020439028.1:447483-471129 GCF_000699045.2 Agrilus planipennis
CTATTTATTTCACTTCTATCACTTTCAATTTATCTCTTGATTCACCTCTGCAACGGTCAATTTATTTCTACTCCACTTCGGCGATCGTCTCTTCCTTTTTATACTCCCTTGCCTCCTTTCGGGAACGTTCTTCAGCCTTCCAGAGAAGTCTCGTTTTCTTTGAACGGTTTAATTGCTTTCCCGGAACGCAGGTACGACACACACGTTTACAGATACGGCGCACATGAAGAAAAGCGCCCGCGCCCACACACGTATACCCGATCGCACACAATCACGCTCGCGGTCGCTACAATACAAACAGAGATATCAACAACGCTTCCTCCTTTAATTTTGCTCTCGCCTGTAATATCGCTCTCACTTCTTCCTTTCTTCATTTTTCAGAAGGTGTTATACCATCTGACGCTTCCTTTTCCATAGCATCATCCGTTTTTATACTTTTACCAGTATCTTCTCACTTCTAACCTTCTCTACCCACAGTGCTTCCATTAAGTGCCTCTAACACCACTTTTCAAATGTTAATAACTTTTTTGTTTCCACCGCGCTCACTATCATCTAATGTAAACTTAATTGAGATTCGCTTCCTAAAGCCTTATTTCCGGCATGTCATGGTTACGATATACAAACATTTATCTGTAAACAACACCCTATAAAAAACTTGACTTTGCACTACTTTTCATTCAAAACCACTAGCACAAATCCACTCGCGGCTGTAAATAAGTTTACAGCAAGACTTGTACTCGCTGCAAATGATAAGGATGCAGCAATTGTTCCTTTAAAATTTACCACTCTGTTTTGGTGTTTGTCTTCTAAGAAATCAAGGATTTAGTCCTCTGCAGTGGCGAAATGGTTCAAACTCGTAAATAAGTATCACATCACATCATTGTAACAACTGTTCTACAGATACATGTTAGCCTAGTCTAATGACTGATTGTTGAATTAGTTTATTAAACTACACATCGATTGACTAAATACAATATATTAGCGTTAAATGAACAAACAACTACTATAGGTTGACTGTAACATAGACATCTTCAATTACACTTTTTTACAATTTAATCCGACAAATAACAATTTATGAGCAATAGAATACAAAAGAAATACAATACTAATACTGCTAATTACCAGCTCATTGAATATATTTACCTGAACTTTCATCTACGTTTTTCTCGAAAATGAGCTTTCGGATATACAGACATTTACTTAATTCTCTTGTTTTATAGTAAAGTGCCCTATTATCTTCTGCAGGCTCCACACTTAGTTACAAACCCTGTTTATTTATAGAATATACATGTATTTCCTTAATTGAAGACACGAAAAATTTAAATCGGATTACTACAAAATCTAGTAAAACCATTCCACTTATAATTGTTTAGTCATATTTGTTTAGTTGACACAGTGTTAATAACTCTGCATTCGCTTAGTTATTCGCACTAATCATTTGCTGGCTTCCTCGAAGACCAGTAATATATTTATACTATCACCGAATTTTCTGGATTAATTATCTTCATTTTTCTGGTAATCACTCGAAATTCTTTTGTTATGCGGTCGTTCTGCGTATGATTTATGACCGTGCCATCGCTTTCTAGCGACGCATTGATCGCCTCAGTGTGTCATGTACGTAATAATTTACAGCTTCTGTGGTCGCCTTCCCTTATTGATCTTCATCGCATACACATTACAAACATATTTGTAATACTTCGAAACTACTAACTTAACATTCTGAAAATTACTAATCAGTGCGGTTGACATGATCCCACGTTATATGCACCTCGAATCATGCTATTAAGTATTTATTTTCAATAAGTACTCAAATTTTCGCCAATTATTTGTCGACTTCACCAGGAGAAGAAAGTGTAGAATACATTAGGAAAGCTTCACAGGAGCCAAATTTGTAAATCTGAAAAATACGCTTGGTATATAATACGTAAAGTTAAATAAAAAATGAGTATGATCCCTTTTTACAGTTTTAAAAGGCGATGTTAGCTATATAGAAGAAGCAAGAAATGTTAACTAACTTCATTGCCTTCATAATACGAGTAATGTTTCTCGTGTTTACCTTTACGTATACTTTTTCGATTGAATGATTTTAATTGCTCAGACTTGTATTGTTTCAGTTATCTGTACGGTTATCTAATAAGTGGAAATCAGTAACTGTCATTTGATCAGTATCGTGAATGATTGTCTAATATTTCGCTGTGGGTATACACCTTATTTCAGTATTTTTGTAGATATAATTAAGGTATGCAGGATAAGTTCTAGCGAAACAGTGAAGTTGTTATTAGTGAAAATAATCTACCTGATTCTGAAATCGCAATATCTAAATAAAATGGGAAGTAAGTAAAAGTATTTTATTTCACAAAATATAACATCACTAAACTCTTTAGGAAGCACACCTATTAAGATTTCTCATTTTCAAATCTGAACGAAATGAAGATTGTACACGAGCCTATTAATCTAAATCTAGTTGAAATTTGGTCATAACCTTAATGTTGATGTAAAAATGCCCTTGCGAAACAATTGTTAAGACTAATTATTATAAATAAAATTATGGAAAATGAATCCACTTATTTCTTTCAAGAGGACTTGCGATAAGAACATTATGAAACTTGTTTTAAATATTAATTAAATAAAAACGCTTTTAAACTTATTTCATTCTTAATGTTGCGAATAATTTTTCAAATAAGAAGACATTATCTTTCAAAATAATAATTGCAGAGCGGAATTATAAAAAGCATTAAACATTTAAAAAATAATTTGACAAGCAGTCAGCCAGTAACACAGTTAAACCATTTATTTTCTTTATTTCATTTATATTATTGTGGTTTCTGGTATCGCCGTCATTCTGTATTATCTGGCAACTACATTTTGCATTTAAAAATTTTTCCAAAACAAAATACTCATTTATAAAATCTTATATAAAAAATTATAGACTTCGTATCTTACGCAAGTGTCTTAGGCGTACTAAATTCCAAATTATCCAAAAAGGTGATTTGATCCTAGCTGTTAGCATTATAATTTGTATCGGCGATTTCCCGTTTCTCTCACTTTCAAATTTCTATCTATTTTAATAGGTACTAATTCGACAACCTTATTATATTGCGGTGTTTTAGATTCCCTCTTCACCAACTCTTGAAAAGTATATTAATATAACTAGATTACAACTGAGAGTTCAACAAATTTCATCTCGTATAACGCACATTTGAGAACATGTACGAACACGTCTTCTAGTAATTTTTATTTATACATCCTCTATAAAAATAACCATCTCTAATAAATGATGAAACGATTATAACAAAGTAAATAAATAGGTAAGACCGGTCGACGAGTCGGAACTAAACCATTTGTATCACCGTTTGTGATTAGGTAAATCGGGAAAAAAGAAATATCCGTAAGATAAAATAAAATTATGTAAGTATGTATTTGTGGGGATCGGAAACGGCCAATGCAAAATAATTTTCAAACAGTTGAAATTTCTCATCAAGGATTCTTTTTGGAGGAACCCTCTATTTTACTTGGAAATAACTAGATGGTAACGATAACGGGACTAAAGACTTTCCAGGCGTCCTCAACTATGCTACTACTCAAAACAACAAGGAAATGAAATTAAACATAAAAATAAATAACAATTTTTTTTTGGGAAAAAGAACCTAATCGAGATAACCTAACCGATGGCATTGCGATCCTAAACTTTCTCAGGACCAAATTCAAATTGAAAAGTCATTTTTTACACGTCAATTTAAGTTTTTATAGACAGAATAATGACTCAAACTATAATTATTCATGAGTAAATCGCTTTTGGACAAATTTAGCATTTTTATGAGAACTGAGTCGGATTTTTTTAAAATTATTGGGACATGCGTTGGTGTTAAAATCTCAAAATCATTCGCTTTATAATTTCGCGATTCATTTATGGTTAAAAGCGGATCGATACAGTGTTAAGCAATGCGATTCAGGGTTGAAATTTCAAAGGCCATCATTTGAGTATTTATGTGAAGTACCTAGTAGGTATAGGATATTGGCAGACAAATGTTTTTTTTTTTTAGAAATTTATATTAATTACACTAACAATTCAATGAATTCTAAACAGGTCCATATCATTAAACACAGCTACCCGACATTATCGAATATTTATTCTTCGTATGTTTATTTACGTTTTCTTCTGACCTAGTAAAATCTTAGCAATCTTTAATTAAATCGTTCTCAAAAAGTAAACTTTTTTGTTAATTTGAATGCACATTTTTTACAGTGTAAACGACATATTTCGGCACGTTTTATTGTTGCTGCTGAATAATTATTCATAGTGTTACAAGGTGCTTATGGCCTTCATAAGTCTTTTGAGAATCTCATAAGATGCGATTCAAAATAAATTTGCGCATCTTCCGCAAAATTTAAGAAGAATCATTATTGAAAAAGAATAGAAAAATGTTGGCAACATTTTCGAGGCGAGCAAAAAAAATATTTAGATTATATACGAAACCGAAAGTACTAAATCATGTCGAAATTCTAATATGCATTTTAAAGAATATCGTAAGCCATCCAGTAGTTACAGTAAAAATAAATAAATATTTTGTTAAAGTAGAATATACTCGTGATACTTGCTTTAAGTTAAAAAAAATTCTTATTCCGATTCCGAAGAGAAAAAGAGAAGTAGAAAAAATTTAAACTCGTTCGCCGATTCGTCAGTGGAGGGCACCCAATCCGATTAGAAAAACAAAGATCCTTAGAAGTTATGGTAACAGCAAAAAATTATCAATTAATTAATAATTTATCAGTAGTAATTTCATTTTTAATTGATAAAAAGTATAGGTTACTTACAGATACAGGAGTAATATTAAGAAAAAATAGTAGTAGGTTCTTTATTAAACGGAATAAATGGTCAAACTTTTTCTACTTCAACAAAGAACTGATCTTAATAATTTCCTGTTTAATTTCATATTTTTGATAAGACTAATTTAGAAGTAAATGGTATTTTAGGTTCAAAATTCTTTTCGAGTAACAATACACTAATTGATTATAGTAGCAAATATTTAGTGTTTCCAAACAACAGAAAAGTCAAATTCAAACCAAAAAATGATAAAGATACCATATTGAGTAAATCATTAAGATTCTAGTAAAACAATAGATAAATAAAGAATATTTATTCCTTAAATTAAACTTTGATAACATTGTTCTAATACCAGATAGTATAGTTAGGGAGTCAGAGCAACAGAAAAAAATAACATCGACTATCAATATAACCGATGTTGAACAAATATTGGAAATTGGAAATCTTGAACTCATACCATTCGAATATATATGATAAGTAGCAGTAATAGTTCATAAACTTATAGATAGATAAACAGGAACATCCTGATATATTAATTACGCAAATTAGAATTAGTATTTGAGATCCTTTTATATATACACACCGATATCTTAGAACAGAAAATTATAGCAACCGATGAAAACCCTGTTGTTTCTAACAGACACACCCGTGAAAAGGTGGCAGTGCACAAAAAGAACATTTAAAGCATTCCTAAAAACAGACTATATTATTGATACCATAATCGAAAATATACTGAATCACTGCCATGATAACTCGTCCAAAGAAATTTTTGGCAGAAGAAATTTAAGTAATAAAGTTAAAACCCATAAAATTAATAAGAAAAGAGACAAAAAATATGAAAATTGATTTAGTATCAGCAAAAGACATAAAAAGGCAAAAATATACAAGGTCGTACTAATATAATATAATAGTAATGAAACTTCCCAAAAACGTTATCTTCTCTTGCGCTTCTAATCTTAGTTTTTTGTCCTCTTCTTCACATTTATATCTAAACAGCATATTTCAATATTATCCAAAACAACTCTTAAACTGTAAATTTTAGAAATATGAAAGTCTTATGAAAGTCTGCCCTAAATCATTAGTAGAATTCAAACCGTCATAATACAGGGGATGTTCCATTTACAATAACGAAGTTGATGTCGACTTCCGGTATAACTGAAAGTGCTATATAGATGCCGTTATTTTAATGCTTTGTCCATCATCATAAAAGATCGTCAGTCCTAAGACTGGTTGAGCACGCACCTCTACACTTTCCTATCCTGAGCTAATCTTCGCCTTTCCCTAAAATTAAAACAACCCATATCCTTAACTATTTGCGAACAGTAATCTAATCTAGGTCTACCTCCACTTCTCCTAACTTCCGTTTTTATACTTCGTTTACTTTCTGTAGCGATGTGACCTTCAGTTTGACCGGCGCAAAGTAGAAAAGAACAACACTAGGCCAGAAAAGAAAGCAGACAACTCTCGGTCAAACTCTTAACCAGTGAGGAGCGTATAATCCGTACAGTACTGCACGGAAAAATTGACCATTTTATCAACTACAATTGCGTTGCTCAAATGTGCTATTATTGGTACCATTTACTATTGAAAATATCAACGAGATGTTTATTTATATTTGAAGACATATTAAGGACTTTAACGCTTGTTTTCGACTCGCACGACTATTCATGATTGAACAAAACTTTTGGCATGTACTGTATGAAAAAGAATGTTTAATCAACAAGAGTCGAAAATATAATGAGCATTTTTCTCCCTTTCTACGATTTTGCCAGCGCGCATCCAAGACATTAGAAGGAGCACATCGCTAGAGAAAGTAAGTGAAGTATACCTCTAATATGTCTCTGACTAGACCGTCATACCTGAGAAGGTGAACTACTAGCCTATCTCGTATATTTCTTATTGACTTCCGTAGAGTCCTTTGTTCTCCTATTCTTTCTAATGCCTCTTCATTTCTAACCTTCTAACCACGGTATCCTCATCATTCACCTGTAACACCACATTTCGAACATTCTAACCTTTTCTTTTTTTTTCCGCGCCCACTGTCCATGTTTCGCACCCGTACAGCGTCGTACTCCAAACATACACGTTTAACAACCTTTTTCGAATTTCTAAATTAACCGTTTGCGAGCATAGAAGTGACTCCTTTTTGTTGAAGGGACTCAACCCTGTGCTATCTTCCGCTTTGTCCTAATTTCCAAAATTTAAATCGAATTAGTTTCCAAAATATTCAATTAGGTGGTCACTGTAAGACACTCTATATATATATGAAAGAAAAGGGTACGCGGGTAGCGGGTAGCGGGCTCAACAGTGTTCGTAGCGAGCGAGGAGTGTACGCAGTGATCCAGTTTTGTTGCTAATGGTAGAATGAACGAGCCATTTTTATTTCTTGGTTTCTTATAATTACAATTGATAAGTACATAATTATTAATAGTCCTATATAATCTGTTTTGTATTTACATCGTTTCATCTGACTTTTTACGTAGTGTAATGTAATACATCATTTATTGCTTTTTTCTAGGAAAGAACGTCTTAGATGTCCCGGGTCGCTGTTTCAGCATATTGCTTCTATATTTGATCACAAGTAAGTTTAATTGATTAAACGCAAAAGTAGATCTTCAAAATTAATATTGAAAACAAATAAGTTAATTAAAATAAATTCAAAAATTCATGATCAATGATCAGCTTCTCCTTTTCTTTTTTCGTAATTATTGGATGACCCTTTCGCTCGGCCTGTATGCAATACTGCAATAAATAATGCAACTTGTCCGTACTCATTGCCCAATACAGCACAGTACATAAATTCAATAAAACTGTATTGAAAGCAGCATACCCAATGGTAGACCATATTTTTTTCTGGATGAGAGAGACCCACATTTTACGGGTTTTTTTATCTATAATTTCTTCTATACTTTCACATCGTTTCTGGCGGTTGCTTATGTCTGAGACACCCTGCATAAACAAATTATTACATAGCGCATTTGTTTTATATTATTTTCAAAACTCATTTGTTTTCGATTTGAGCGTAAATTTTGAAATAATCAAATTAAATAGCGACTAAAAGTTATTGTTCTCAACATGGTGTTTCATCGCAACGTAGTGCAAATAACATTAAAAGCACCAGAGTAGTTCAGTAAGTGAGTAAGTTTATGTGCTGTGCTGCACTGAACAATGGGTTTACGCGTGAGGAACAGTGATCTTTAAAATTTACATTGACAACAAGGTGTGTTTTTTCCACTGCATTTGCAACATACAAATACGTTAATTTGATATCGAGTTATGATAGTATGTCATCATCCACTGATATTTGCGGCTAACTAAAATACTAGAGAATTACCTATATATATACTCGTCCAACTGAATCGACGACGCAATTTATATATATTTACGTGAAAGGCATGTAAAGCAAATTAATAAACACGGATTAGATTCTTAGTCAATAAATTGACGAAATTAACAGACGTGGATCGTAATTTTTATCTTATTTAATCTCATCAGCACGTCATAAGCAATCACACAGAATTACCGACCAAATAGAAGGTGCTCCATATAAGCACGTTTATAATATATCCAGTTATAGTAGTATTTCGTCATCCAATATTTGCTGATAACTGAAGTATTGCAAATGTTGGACACATCTGGTATCGTCAACAAATTACTGGCTGAAAGCTTAATGCGTTCGTACTAAAAAGATGTATGGTCTATTTAGATAATTATAGGTGTCGTTTTTTTGTATGACCTGCCGCTGCGAATACGTTTCAAAAAAAACGAATTGCATCCCTTTTCAAGATGGCCGTCATATTGGAGGGTGATAAGATCACAAAAACCAAATCTTATCCACACTACTACCCCCCTCCCCTACATATTCAATATAGAAAATTTTTACTTATACAAAATGTCAACCTACCCTACCCACCGTTCTCGACTTATTCGTCGTTATGGACATTGTCGTACTTCTACATCAACTTATTTAGTTTTTTTTGTACCCCTCATAAACAAACGCCGTTAGCAACGCAAAATATCAATATTTCATGTAACCTACGTCGCAACTCGCAAGTTGACAATCCCAGGTGTAAAGTGTATAAAGTATCAAATGCATATGATACGTTTCGGCGGTATATTGGCGTGACATTACACTTAACGGTCAATACTTTGGTTTGCAATGTTTCAAAAAATTAACCATTACAGGAACTACAATGAGGAATATTAGCGCACAGATCGCACCGAAGAGTTTACAAATAATGCGCAGATACCCGATTTTTTCATGACGGAAATAGTATTAAATATAGCTGCGTACGACATTGGCATATATTAACGAAGACATTATTTGACAAAAAGCTTTAGCTGCTAAAAAAGGGAAATGAAATAAGGATATAAAACTTACCGTTTCTTCGTAATTCAAATCTAATAATCTTCTTCTTAACTTTATCATTTTCACTTATATTTTCATTATAAGATACCTTGACTCTTTAACGCCGTTTCTATACAATTTCATAATAGCGACAGCGGTAAAAACCACGCATGCAACGTTCCTGACAGAAAACACTCCACTGCCCTGACAGGGGAGGTTCCATGTCTTCTGTGTGAAAAAGTAGAAAAAGACAGTTTTTTCTGTTTTAGCACCAGAAATAAGTACGATTTGAAAGCGATATACGAAAAAAGAAAAATTTTTGATTTTTCCTGAAACTGTTATTGTTCGATGCGAAAAGTAAACTAGAAAAGATTCGAAGTACACAACCTACCAAATTGTTTGTTACTCAGTAAAACATTTGACAAAAAGTTAACCAGACATAGAAAAATGATACAACTGAAAATAAAAAATAACAAGGCAGGTAATCAGAAAAGTATATAAGTGAAGGCAGATTAGGTTTTACGTGGATCAAAGAATGACACAAATACAGGAAGAACTACTTAGTTACAATTTACTGATTCTCAGTTTTGTTTTAAAGAGGACGAAAATCGTTTTCTTTACATTCCATTAAAAAAAAAATATTCTTGAGGTATTCACTGAAATAATATTTGAACTTTCGCATTTCAAATTATGGGTTGTGTCTTCTTTCCGATTCCTTCGCTCTTTGGTGTTTAACTTCGTCGAAATTAAATTCTGAACCCTCGGTTGCTACGTCGCATTATAACTGCAGTATAAATCGAATAAAACGCGATCCAAGGCGTAGTGCCGGCATGTTTATGCAAATTGTTCAAGTTTCAAAGAAGATGGAAATATTAAAATCCCTGTATTGATTTTGGGGACAAATTGTACTATTTGCAACTTTTACACTATCTTTAATGGTAATTAAACGTAAACACGAACTGTAAGTACTTCTGTTTAATTTCCTCAGATCGAATTGTTATGCGTTGTCAATAGATACAATAATACTGCGCTGAGTTTGATATCTAAAACCAATTATAAAATAAAAATTATATGAGAGATTGTGACGCTGTGTTTTACGTAGGCACCCCCACAACACTTGACCTATTACATAGTCATGTGCGGCAGGGTATGACATGTTATTTTATTCAAGGAATTTTGCTGGTGGATTTTAAAGAACGGACAAGAAACGCCTGAACAGGTTCCTGCTCTACAATAACAACCCCGTACATACTGTAGACGTTTGCAATTTGCAGCGTATTTGAAGTAGTTCAACTCCGTATAGTCTGGGGCATCCCCCTGTGTGATTATTTTCTTTTCCAGATTTGAATAAAGACCTGAGGGGCAGTGGCAGACTAGCCACATAGCAAGAGTAGCAAATACTAACTAAAATTAAACAACAAGGTCATGGTTGTAACGTCATTAAAGTTCTTTGTCTCCTCATAATAAAGCCAAATTGTCTGGCAACAACAGACAACAACTTTATGTATATGTTTTTTAAATTGTAGCCTTGAACATGAACAACTTGCAGTACTTGACCTTTAATTTAAAAGGGAAATCGATTTTTGAACAGGGGGATGCCCAATGTTACAAATAACTACATCTAAATTCAAATCGAACATGAACATTTATTTGTACGACATTACGGCACATTTACTACTATTTAAGGATGGGCCATTCAAGGTCAACCAATTATCAACCTCATCATTTAGTAAAATCTGGCAGTCTGTGTCACTTCACAACCCTCAATAGCTTCAGATCGTCGGAATGTATTCGAAGAATTCAATATTTTACATTGTTAAAAACATCATTGTTGTTAGTATATAATTATTTGACAACGATTGATTACCTTTTTTATCAATTGGAGGAATGAAGGAATGCTTCCACATTGCCGGGAAACTAGATTCACTTAATGACCTTTGAAAGACTAGAAAAAGCGGTCTCGTTAACTCGGCACAACAATTTTTTATGAATATTATGAGAACACCATCAATCCCAGTAGGTACCCAATGTGTTGTTTAAACTTTAATATGCAATAGAACGTCTGTTGAACGTATATCAATTTTATTTAATGATTGAGAAATTCTTACATCTAAATTATGAGTAGATATTTGAGAATCAGCAAATGTAGAGTTAAAACAGTCAGCAAGGATGTCAATAGACTCTTATCCGTTACTTGAGAATTCATTGCTTCAAAACACCCAAGGAATGGGATCGACAATGCCACTTTTTTTTACAAACTCCCAAATTCTTTTTTGATTTAACTGTATGGAATTCTTAGTGTGTCTTATATAAGACTTGTAGGCATTATCAATTAACTGGTTAGAGTTTATTCTATACTTTTTAAATTATTATTATAGGCTTCTACACTCAATAAGAATTTATACAGTTTATGAAGATATTTTTCTTTATATTAATCTCGTTTATAATTTTTGGGTCAAACCTCACGGGATAACTATTTACTCTTATTTTCTTTAATAGAACGGAACTGATTGTTATCATGTTAATTATATTATTTAATCAATACAAGTTTTTTGCAAGTAATGAAGTTCTAGTCTATTTTGACTAAATCATCCCTTATGACTTGATAATCAGCTTTGTTAAAGTCAAACAGTTACTTTGGCTTAGGTTTATAAATATTTTGTTTTAAATAAATTGATATTGATAATGGTGGATGTGTGCTTTCTGATTTCAATAACTGGTCATTGGAAAAAGAAGTCGCCTATCTCTTTGTTGCTGCGTCATATCACTTATTGTAAGACATTATCTTGGCAAATATTTTTGCTCTTGAGCAACCAAAGTGCATCAGCATCAGAAAGATCCTTAATTGGCCTAACCTTATTATTTATTACTTTTTTACCAATTCTGAGTTGATTAGTTAAGTTTGGCAGTACTGGAGTGTCGCCAAAAAGATCATTTATAAAGGTCTTATCAATCTCCTTACTATTTTCTGGTACGTCGAATATTAATACTTTTTTTGACCTAAGCTTCCTCTCAAATATTTCTCTCACTAAGGTATCCTCAATATCTCACAAATTATTATCATTATCACTTGAATAAAAATTTACTAAGTGATATTTTCGATACTATTATATTAATGTAAATATTAACTAAATGGTGTGACCTGCACATTTACTAATTGTAAAAATGATAAAGTACACTAATGAAATAAAAATTAGTAGCAATGCCAAACACGTGCATTCAGAGCGCCACCTATTTGTTTTATATTTATTCATCTTTGTTACTAAAGAATAACACGCCTCCCCGACAATAATAAATTTTACATTTTTAATACATTGTTCAAAAAATACAATTAATTATATCAATCCAGCACGTTTAGTCAAAAGTTCTCAGTTTTACATAAAATAAAGGTTTTGTTTTCATATCAGCTTCCATTATATCAGTTGGACAATATTTATAATCTAGTGTTCTCTTTTCTTTCAGATTTTTTACAAAATGATACTTAGTATCCATGTGTTTGGTGCGATTACTAAATTTTTTGTTGCACACAGCTTTTTGATTGTCTTCGAAGATTGTTTATTACTCCTTCGAGGTCTGTTAAGTTAATATACGACGTAACCACACAGCTTCTTTCGAAAGTTCCGAGAGCGCAATATATTCGGCTTCGGTCGAAGATGACGCCATACACTGTTGTTTTTAACACCCCCAACTAATCGGCACCCCGACCACACAAAAAGTACCCATTATTCAATTTTCTATCTTTGCAATTTTCAGCCCAGTTCACGTCTGCGTAACCGATCATATGTGTGTTACGATCACCTTCGCGAATTAATTCACAGAACATTGTCCCTTTTAGATAACGCACCACCCGCTTGGCTTCTAACCAGTTCATACTCCCAGAGTTGCTGTTGCATTGACTTAAAATTGTAACACTTTCCGATATATCTCTCGTCGTGTATGAACTGCGATGTATAACAGGACACCAATTAACTACTGATAGTTTTTGCTATTTAAGACATTGTTTTAAATTACTAATAGTGGTCAATGTTAATATGCAACATCAACTTGAAATCACTTTTCGATTTTGACCTACTACAAATTTCCTCAAATTAAAGAGGAAAATATTTTTGTTGCTGTTGTCACCCCCCGCCGGGAATCGAACCCGGGACCTTTGGCTTTACGCACAAATGCTCTGACCAACGAAGGGTGACAACAGCAACAAAAATTTTTTCCTCTTTAATTTGAGGAAATTTGTAGTAGGTCAAAATCGAAAAGTGATTTCAAGTTGATGTTGCATTTTTGCTATTTGTTATCATCGTTTTATCTGTGTGCTTAAAGTATCCTGTGTCAATTGGCGTCTTCGAAATGTTTGCATCTTTAAGCTCGAATTCTTATTAGTATCTTATCTATATATTGGGATTACTTTAATGAATAAATGCCGTTAGTATTTTTCTTTATTTCAATTCCTAGATAATGGAATAAATTACCCAAATCTGTTAATTCGAAGTTTCTATTGAATATATATAGAATGTTTCTTTTATTGCGTCTTCACTCTTTGCTGCAATTTATATGTCATCTACATAATTCACAATATATATACTTGGCTTACCATTTATTGGTTTCATGCAAAGACATGAGTCGGTTTGACCTTTCTTTTGAACATTCATTCCATATTTTAGCTTATTACTTTAAGTCAAAAATACTCTTTTGAAGTCTGCAGACAAAATTCTCTTTCCATTTTTCCGTAAAGCCCTCTGGTTGTTGCATGTATATGACTTCTTTTAATTGGCCGTTTAAAAAAGCAAGCAATCTTTCCATCGAAATATTTGACAAGTAAACCCTCTTTACACGCTTTAGCCAAAAGTGACCTAAATTAAGCGGTTTTTTCTACTGGGGCAAACACTTTATCATAGCCCTCTCCATACTTTAGAGAAAACCCTCTGGCAACTAGTCGAGCTTTATACCTGCTAATATTTCCTGTTTCGTCATATTTTTTCTTGTATATCCTTTTGCACGAAACAACCTGTTTGTCTTTTAGACCTTCTTTTAGGACCTAAGCTTTATTGTTCTTCAAACTTTTAATTTCTACATCCATTATCTGCTTCTAATTAATCCCATCTGGTCTGAACAATGCTTCCTTTTTTGGCTCATTTTCTCGAGTGAATTTTAACGTGCCCATAAAAGGTCTTGGGGAACCTATTAGATCTATTGGATCGTCGTAAGTCGTAAGCTTTGGGACGGGTCGTCAGCCTCATGATTGTTTACATCGTTTTTTTTTTTTTTCAGCGATAACCTTATTTTCTAGGGTGAATTTCATTCCGATTTCTCGCTATTTCGCTTTCTCTTGATGATGTTATGTCTTCAAAAACAACGTTTCTACTGATCTTTATTCTATTCATTTTCATGTCTAGTAAACGATAGACTTTGGATTCCTCTGAATATCCTACAAAAAACCAACTTTTCTGCTTTCTTGTCTAACTTTTGCCTTAACTCACCAAGAACAAATGCATACGACTCGCAACCAAATGTATGAAGTTATGACATCCGGAACTTTAGAATGCCACGGCCCATACGGTGTTGTGTTCTTGCTTTTTGTTGGCAATCTATTTTGTAAGAAGTTATCCGTAAAAATTGCCTCTGCTCAATACTTCTTATCCAGGTTTTCGTCGATAAGCATACAGCGACATATTTGTAGAAGACACCTTTTCTTTTTCTCGACGACACCGTTTTGTTGAGACGAATAAGTAGCTTTGTATTGTGTTATAATCCCCTCCTTCTTTAAATATTCTTGGAGTTCTTTATTCACATACCTACTCCTTTCCCATGTCAGACCGCACAATTTTTGATTTTCTTCCGACTTACATCTTTTCAATTTCAACGAACCTTTTGATGGGACCAGGCACCTCGGACTTATTTTGTAATAGATATATCGTAATATAACGTGAAAAATTATCTATAACTGTTAGAATATATCTCTTCCTTCCAGGTGTTACGGTTGGCATTGGTGCACAAACATCCGTACGAATTAAGTCCAAAATTAAGATAGGTTAAATTTTCCTTTTATACTTTTAATTTCAATGTCATATCTCTAAAATGAGAAGGGATACAATAACTCTTCTCGATGAGAATTGTATGGCTTATTTTTACTTTCTTTCGAATTTTCGGGTCAATTTACCTTTTACACAACTGTCGCATGTTTCCTTTGGTCCGCAACCTTTCACTTCTATTCCTGTAGTGAGGTTCATTTGGGGTAATTGCTTTACTGCCTCTGAATCTCTACGGTCAGAACGCCTATACCAAGTATGTTGACAGTTCTCGGTGTGGGCAGTTTTAACGGTACATGCTTTGTCGGTTGTTTTTAATTCATAAAGTTCGGAACTCGACAATGCATTTCCTACAATTTTTCCACCCTTTGAGATTTTACACAATGCTTCATAAGATTTTAACACATATACTCCAGCTACCAATCTGTTAAATGACAATAAATTTGACCCTAACATAGGTGCATACAACACTTTTTGAACTTCAACTCTTTTCGACTCAGTGCCTTTTGTGATACAGTTTATGAAACCGGTTCCAACCTCGTGAACTTCTAGAACTTCTAGTTTTTTGTTGCAATCTACCTTTGTAAAAAGTTCCTTCTGATATGACATAACTTAATTGTTCTTAACAGTTTTCATTTACTTCGTTTTTCTTTATCGCTGGGAAATATGAATTACTACGACGAAATCTAATGTGAGACCTTCTTTTGACCTACATTCAATGCCCGTAATTAAACCATTGTAGGAATCACCCTATGCTGATAATTTGTTCTTTAAATCAAGTGTCTCTATGATGTTTTTCCATATTTCCATCTTCTTCTAGTTGCAATCTGGATCTCTTCAACAAAAAAACGCTGCTTATCAGTGATGCTTTCTGATGGTATTCTTTAAATGCTTTCCAAGCTTTTTTAGCTGTTTTTGCATCCGATATACAACCTATTGTTGCATGAGCTTTATTGTCCTTATTCTTCCATTCAGAATCAACTAGTTCTGACGCATTTTCCGTTATCACTTCCCAAAGTTCGTCATTAATTAGCACAATTCCATCTGGTAACTCCATGTTTGATAACACTGTTAAGTTTATCAAAATACTGACGATAAGTTCCTTCTACTATTTTTACAAACTAAACTTCCTATCTTTAAACACTACTAAATTTCATCTGCAGCAAACCACTTCACAAAATAACAATACGTTCAATCACTTCTTTTGTTTTTTAATGTTCAAAGGGGTTCTGTTGAATCTACAGAAGTTGAGACTAAAAATACAGAAGTTATGTCTGTTACCGATGAAAAAGTATAATGATATCTACTATATTTCAAGAGACAATAATTCGTTCTAAAACTACATTGGGTTCTAGCCAAACAGAATTTAAAAGCAGAAGTCCTCTCGATCTAGAGTCGTCATCCCCAAAAAGCTGTCGAAAGCATACTATTACAGTGGACATATTTGTAATGGAAGGAATGCTACTGAACAACTCACTCAAAGCTTATTAAATATTTTAAGTGAGAGTGGCATTGAAATCAATGATTGTTGTTGGTAAAGCTACGATAACGCCAGTGATATGAATCAGAAATGCACATTTTAAGCAAATAAATAAGTATGCAGAATACATTCTCTGTCTTACGCTTAAAGTACATCAAAAATTCCTATTTTGAAAATGTTGTCGGACACGAAAATGTTCGTTACAATTTAAAAACGGAATATAAGGGCACAGTTACAGCGGTACCGTAATCAAAGACATAAATGGAACTATAGAATTATTATTTTTCCGTAGTTTTAACTGCCGAACCGAAGCTTTAGAATGAGAAACAGTTACAAATCTCTACATATAGATGGCGTTTACTACACTACGTAAATCAAGGTAGAGCCTGTAATCGTCATCTTTTATAAAAACTTGCTACGAA
Organism: Agrilus planipennis; assembly: GCF_000699045.2. Classification (NCBI taxonomy): domain Eukaryota; kingdom Metazoa; phylum Arthropoda; class Insecta; order Coleoptera; family Buprestidae; genus Agrilus; species Agrilus planipennis. The sequence goes on from NW_020439028.1 coordinate 464,582, forward strand.
TTGTAGGTTCATTAATGTTCAACAGGGTTTCTAAACATTAACAAACCAACAAACCCCTTCACCAACAGGTTGTTGTTCTAATTTAGTGCGTGTGTTGGTTTCGTCGTAGGTTGATATAAATGGATAAATTTAACTTATTATCCCTCCACAGATAGCACTTACGGATCATGTGTGGTTGTTATTGTCTAGGTACAAAAATTGATATTTCGTATATGTATGAACAATAAAATAATTAATAACAATGCAATTTCTGTCATTTGTTTTAGATGCTACTAGTGTTTTCTATGGGGATGCCGTGGAATCACAACTTTGTGGCACGTCCGATGTTTCCTTCCTTCGCCATGAAACAAATTGTTCCAAATATTATGCATGCACTAACGGAAGAGCGTTAATGATGGAGTGTCCAAGCGGATTGTATTTTGATATCAAGTACAATGTTTGCAATTGGAACGATTTGGTTGAGTGTTCACCTATGACCACAAAAACAACAACCGCTGAATACACAACACCAATTTCGACGAGTAAGTTTTCGTTCACTATGGCTCCAAATAAATTTTAATTGTTCGTTCTTCACCATAATTAGAAATCACCAATAAATTACTACGACGTATATGTAGATTGTTTATAAATTAAAATTGGAATGCTGCTACGTTGTCACAGTCGGCATTATCTGAAGAGGGTAACTATAAGAAAACCTCGTGCGAATTACAACTGTAAATTAGTATAGTTACCCCAATTTGAATAAAAAAAATTGTTTTCATAGCGACCGCCGAAATGAATATTTCCGGTTTCCATGATCCTTCTGATTGTTTTTTGAGTTTAACGTAAACATATCTTCCGTTTCATACGTACAATTGGTTTAGGATTTCTTTTGGAGCAACGCATTCTTGGAGTTTCATCTTCTCTGACGACATTATTTGAAGATTTATTTTGAACATTTGAGCCTATACGAGGACTTGCTAGAGCGTCATCAGTACTCAAATTTGAGTTATTTTTGCTAATCTGAGCTGGCTCTGGTAAATTCTCGATTACAATATTTTACGATGCCTATACAACTACGTCCCGGGAATAATTTCTCTTTTCGCGAGCACGCAGCTGATCTGTGTGTCTTTTCCAGATGCGATTATCATCTGTACGAACGTTATAAGTAACCAGACTGAACTTTTCAATAACCTCAGCTTCATGGCAATGATTTGTAGAATAATCTTTTGCTAGACCATTTACTTGATCATCTCGCGCAAATTCAAGTTCACTGTTCCCTTTAAAGTAGCATTGCTGTTTGGACTGAGTTTTAAGGACATTTGAACGTTGAAAAAGTCCACGAGACGAAGCTTTACCATAGCTCATGCAATATACAACTGTTTATGCGTTGATATTATAGTTAAGACTTTAGACGGCTGATCCAATTCAATCTGTTGATAGGCCTGCGTCAGATCAGTGTTTAAAAATACTCGCCAATTTTTCAATTGGATCAAAAGATTCGGAACACGCGTTATAGGACGAACAATAACAAGATTAGAGTTTAATGTAATCTTGTAATCACCGCAAATTCGAATTTGACCGTTAGGTTTCAAAACGGGGACTATCAGCGTAGCCCAATCACTGCTATTTACTGGTTAGATGTCACAGCTCGTGGTTTGCAGTAAACAGGTTTTACGTCAGGTATCAACTAAAGCGGAAACAACACGATTATGCTTACCCGACCTGAGCGATGTAATCTTAGCAGATGGCGCTGCAGAATTACGTTAGGCGAGTTTTAAGCGAGATCACGGTGTTTTTGCAACAGATGGCAGGTTTTGTTTTTTCTCTTGACGAAGACAAGGATGTCTGCATGGAGAGGATTCCCTGGGGAACAAGAAGGGCGGAAGGTCGAGGAGATCTCGATGTCGCTGGTAACCTCGTTTGGAAGGAGATTGGTAGCTTCGTCGAGTTCCGCTATTGTGCGAATTGAAGTACACTTGAAGGAGGATGTTTCAAGAGTGTAGCAGAGACGTAGTCAGTCTAGTGAAGTTATAAGGTTTGAGGGGGAACTCTATTAGGGCTGAAAGGTGGTCGAAGCTTAGAGCGGCGAGAACTGTGGGATCGGCAGAAAGAGTGACATTTTTTAAAATGAAGATGAAAAGAATGTCAGAAAGTTTATTGTGGGGGGAGCAGAGTGCTACGTAGGATCTAGGGCGCTTCAACGGCGAGGTTGAGGCCGACTTTGGCAAGAATAGAAATAACTTTTCTGTTAGTGTTTCGACAGCCCCAGGAGGGGTGTTTGGCATTAAGGTCGTCTGCGACGGGAAAATCCGAAATATTTAATTCAGATGGGGGAAAAATTATTCTGTGGAGGCCAAAAGTTAGCGAGACTTCAATGCCAACTGTTTCTAATGATTTAGTGGTCAAAGTGATGGGCCTGTGTTTTAAAGAGTTGTTAACGAGGATGCTTTGGGCATTTCAGGTAACTCATCATCATAAGCTCATAAGTCTTAAGACTGGTTGGACACGCACCTCCACTCTGCACGATACCCTGAAGTTTCTGTTCCAGAGTTGTGAAGAGATGTTTGTGATTGCGTTGGACTTTTGGATAGGAGTGGGGGGGGGGGGCTACTCTCTGCCTGAACGCTTTTTTGAGTGACCAGAGTAGGGGACATTCGATGGCGAAGCCTTTATTAAGAAGTTCAAACTGTATATCGTTCGTGGATATGGCTTCGCAGACTCCTTGTAGGACGACATGAAGGCCCCTGTCTTGTTGAACTTGGTTGATTGAGAACTCAACTTTAGAGGTACGACGATAGGCGACGAAAATCGTCCACGGAGTTGAGGTAGACTCTGATCGATTCTTGGGTGTTAATGGTTCAACTGGCGGTAATACCGTGGTTGTCCATGAATTTTCGGTCAAAGGGCGGATAACAATGGATGAGGGATTTTTAGAGCCTTGGCTCGGTTGCTCCGTATCCGACTCAGAGTCAGTGAACGTTGACGAAGACGATGATAGGAAGGGTATTCGTCTCCGGCATTTGTTAGGTTATGTCGGGTGGAGTCGTGTATGTTCAGAGAGGTATTATGTAGTACGTCCCAAAGAACTGTAGGCTAGTTAAAAGTTAAAATAAAACAATAAAATTAGTTTACACTTACCTACTGAACGGCTGAGCTACTGCTGTTAGACTGGAACAATAAATAAAAATTGAATCCAAATGCTATTGACTGTAGATACGAACGGCTGGAGCGTTCGGCTGTCAAACAGTGTGTGTATATACATATATATATTANGTGGGCCTGGAAAAGCTATTCAGATTTTCTTCGTGATCGGCAGAACGAATAATCCACTCAGTAGAGGAAACGCACGTAAATTTTACTGATGGTTTTCGCCGCACAATCCAATCCTCGTCGCCAAAAATGTTATATATTCAAATTTAAATTTTAAGTTTTTAAAAAGAAAACTTTAGTACTTTAATAAAACCAACATAAACCTTTATTTTAATAGAAAAATTAGAAATTAGGTACAGAGCTACATACAGTAGATATACTAATCCAATCGGACGTTGCGTACTCGGTCCGAAGGAATCTACCAGAGTACACAGATTCGGGAGCTTTTATAGTAGGTCAGGGTTGCGATAAGAGCAGACATTGTGTACAAACTATAGATATAACACTGTCGAGTCGAGTCGAGCGTGTACTTTTGCATCAAGGGTTTGCGTTTTTATACGGACCACCGTACTTCGGAGAGGTTAGAAAAAGGTAGGGTTTGAAGTGAGGTATAGTGCGAAGAGAGCAAACTGTTATAAAAGACTCACCATCATCATCATCATCATCATAAGGACGTCGATGGCTGATTTCCTATCCTGACTTAAACTTCGCACTTCCCTAAAACTAGAACAACTCACATCCTTAACTACTTGGGAACAATAATCTAATCTAGGTCTACCTCTACCCCTCCTAACTCCTGCTTCTGCCTCTAATATGTCTCTAACAAGACGTTCATGTCTGAGAAGGTGTCCTACCAAAACTTATCTCGCCTATTTTTTATTGACTTCTATAGAGTCCTCTGTTCTCCTATTCTTTCTAGTACCTCTTCATTTCTAACCTTTTCTACCCACGTTATCCTCATCATTCGTCTATAACACCACATTTCGAACGCTTTTAACCCTTTCTTTTCCGCCGCGCCCATTGTCCACGTTTTGCAACTGTACAACGCCGCGCTCCAAACATACACCTTTAACAACCTTTTACGAATTTCTAAATTAACCGTTCGCGAGCATAAAAGTGACTTCTTTTTATTAAAGGCGACACGAACCTGCGTTATCCTCTGCTTTATATCCCTATTACTCCTTCCGTCCTAACTTATCTGACTTCCTAGATATCTAAAATCAGCCACTTCTTCTAATTTTTGGTCTCCTATTTTTATATTCCCTCTTTTCCTACTTTTTCTTTCCTTGCATATCAGTATTTTAGTAATACTGTTTTGTCAGTACCGCCTCCATTTTATTTAAAGCTCTCTAACTGCTCCTTGCTAGATGCTAATACTGCTATATCATCAGCAAATCTAAGCATACTAATCTTTTGCTCCTGTATATCCATCCCTACAGTTGTACTGTCTTTAATAATTTTGTTCGCGTTTTCGATGTATAGATTAAAAAGTAGCAGTGACAGTGTGCATCCCTTTCTGACTCCCTTCCTTATTTACTTTTCTACGTTGCAACCGTAGCTCTATAACTGCCTGTTGTTCTTTATACAAACTAAGTAACACTCTTCTATCTTTGTAGCTCATCCCTACATTTTTAAGTATATTTAACATCTTGTCCCATTTAACATTGTCAAATGCTTTTTCTAAATCTACAAATCCTATGTACGTGCTCTTTCCTTTTTCTATCGTTTTCTCTATTGTTACACGTAAAGCTAGAATCATCATCATCATCTTCTCCTAATAGTTCTTCCACCCTTTTTTCCATCCTCCTCTGTACAATTCTAGTTATGATTTTTTGACGCATGGGAAGTTAAGCTAATTGTTCTAAATGTCTCGCATCTATCCGCGCCTCTTTTTAGGTATGGCTACTACCACGTCCATGTCCCGTAAATGTGGCTGACTACCTTAAACATACGATCTGTAATCTCTTGTCCTGCATGTTTTTGAATTTCCCCCTGTATCCCATCTACATCTGGCTCCTTATTATTCTTTAAGTTTTTTAATGCTACGTCGAACTCTTCTCTCATTATGGGATAACCTAGCTCATCTATCTCAACACTATCTTCTCTAATAAATCTCCTAACTCAGGGCCTACGTATAGGTTCTCTAAGTATTCTTTCCACCTGTCTGCCTTTTCCGCATTATCAAAATGACCCCTGCCTCGTTTCTTATATTATTATTACTGTACCCTACATCTTTAAAATTCCTTTTAATTATATTATACGCCTCATCGGTTCTACCTACTTCAAACTTTTTTTCTACTTATTTACACATCCTATCAATCCACTGTTCCTTAGCTGTCCTACACTTCCTAATTATTTCCCACTATATCCTAATATCTTTTTTTCCTTTCTTCGTGTTAGGTACACGGGGTAGTCGGGTAGAATTGTAAACAAATTGTAAAGTGTCCTATTATGTTCGTCACGTACAGTTTATTACAGTTTTATTGGTATTAATAGCCAAAATTCCCCTCGGCTGCATTCTTGTAGGTCCAATGACCGCCTACCTGGGGGTAGGATAATATTATGTTTGTACATTATTGTTAGATAGTAAGTTCATAGATTTTATAAAATTTTAAATTAGTACTATTATAGACTCGCTGGAGAAAACATCGTCTCCATAAGACAAACTCTATTATCCTAATTTCTTGCGATTGATTTTTATAATCATTTTTTTTAATTATTCGGTAGTTGTAGTTTTAAAGTTAGTTTATAGTGGATTAAATTTAAGTTAAATTCAATATAGTTATTTTCTACAATCACTACATCTACGTGTCTTATTTCATGTGGTACTTAGTACACCCCGTTGACAATAGTTTATACAAAAAACTTATTCAACGATAAAACATTGGTCCTTCGAGCCAGATTAATTAATCCAGAATCTTCAAGGAAATAAAATTTCCTTTCGGATCACTTACAACATCCTGGTTGGATTCCATTCTTTTCGAGGAAAAATCGATTTCTGTCGAGTTCTGCAAAGCTACCATAGTTCCAGTAATCCGTTACATCGTGATAAAGGCCAAATTAAGAAAGAACATCGGTAAGTGCGATTCCTTTCATATTTACATACTTCCTCATCTTATCCTAACTGCTTTCAATTTGCCATGGAGGGTTTAGAACCATTTGTTAAGCAACGAGGACAAATAAAATCTAGATTAACTCGTTTTAAAAATAAGTTTGATGAAATTTCACAAAGCTTAGAAGTAAATCAAGATGACATAACTGAATTAAAAACAAGGTTGGCTAACTTTGAGTCCTCCTTGAAGGAATATGAAAACATTCATTACCAGATTACTAACTTAAGTGACGATCCTGTTCATGAAGCAAATTTAGAGCAATTCGAAAACGGTTATTACAAAATTATAGCGAATGTTACCAAT
>NW_020439028.1:471783-501247 GCF_000699045.2 Agrilus planipennis
TGGCGGTAAGAGATTTGCGGACAATGAAGAAGTAATCGAAGCTGTAAATGGTTATTTTGAGGAGCTTGACGAATCAGTCTATAGAGATGGCATTAATAGACTGGAACACCGCTATGAGAAATGTATCAGCCTTGGAGGAGATTATGTTGAGAAATAAAAAAAAAAAATTTTTAAAAACCTTGTTTTTCTTGGTCAGGCCGGAAACTTATCAATCCACCCTCGTATTTGTAGCTGTTGACTTTAGGTATGTTTTAATGTAGTTACATTCTGTCTCTATGTCCCTGTCATAGCGCCTCCTAACGTGATGGTTGAATAAAGTATTCGCGACGGTTAAGTTATGTTTATCACAAAATTCTATCAGTCTATCTCCCCTATCATTTGTATTGCCTAATCCAAAAGAACCTGCTATTACCCTCACCTATTACTGCGTTGAAGTCTCCTACAACTATAAGGTTTTCCTACCCTTTCACTAAACTTAACACGTCTTCTATATCTGCATAAACCGCTTTTACGTCTTCATCACTTTTAAGATGATGTAAGCATGTAGACCTGCACTAATACCGTTTTTAGCGGCTTCGAGTTTAACCATAACTATCCTATCGCTTTTTTGTAAATAACTTTCTACACTCTACCCTACTTTCGCACGCATTATAATTCCTACCCCCGAATTACTTTCCACGATCCTGTAAGTCTCCACTCCTGCTTCGGGTCAACTGACCTCACTTATACCTACTAGGTATATCTAATTCTAATCTATCCATCTCTACTTTTAAATTTTCTAATTTCCCTACTTGCCTCATTGTTCTAACATTCCACGCTCCGACTCGTGAAACATTGCACCTACCCCTATTACACTTTATGATATCACCCGAGGTAGTCCCCGCCCGGACATCCGAATAGGGGACTAGTTTACGTCCGGAGTGCTTTACCCCAGAGGACGCCATCATTTAATTTTTGCGTACGTTGTACTTGAGATCATAATGTGGTGGTTTCCCGTTGCCTTCCACATCCCAGTATTGTGCATCAGAGCGCCATACCGATCCTCGTGATCTCTGCCACCCTGAGTACTGCAAGAGCTGCTGCCCTCTTTCAGGGACTTGTCTTAGTCTGGTTTCTCTTTAAGAAACCTCCCATTATGGTTGAATCTATAGCCCGGCTTCCAAAATAATCGAAACTCGCAAGCCGATCCACCCACTCTAGTTTGTACAAGAGTTTCGTCAAGATTCAAGTCCCATCGGATCGGATAAAAGACTAATTTTGCAAAAAAAAAAACAATCTTGCCCAAATAAAACTAGAACATCGATAGATTCTCCATTAGGCAGGCGAGATAGGTGATTGCTGGCTCCAGGGAAATATTCCAGCATGAAAGAAGAAAACTCTTGCAAAAGGAGTGCCTACCGAGTTTAATTGGCACGAGCTTCCAGCCATGTAAAAGTTCGGTTGTCAGTCCTTAAAATAAATCGCTTGTCTTTCAAATATGGCTGGTATTTTTTTTTGCCCAAACTAAGGTGACGCATCCTTGCTCGTTGCTACTATACGCTTGTTTTATAGAATTGAACCGGGTATTAACGTAGGAGATGACTCGTCTTCCTCCATCAGGGCCTTCCTAGTATAAAACGGTGGCGGGTCCATGTTTTCTGGCGTCTATTTACAGAACGAACGTCTTCACTAATTCCGGCCGATGCATCGGTTTCTGGATATTTTGGGAAGACTGCTGACATTCATTATTCCATTTTCATTTTCTTTTGGGACTGAGGAGGTCGATGAGGGGAGCCGAGACATCTGTTGAACGGGGCAAGTATTCTCGTAGCCAATTGCGTAACCCCAAAAATTTTTTTAATTCCCTTCTTGTGTCTGGGACGGATGTTTCGTTGTGGAAACACACACCGTATAGTATACAGTTCGTAGACAACAAACTGGGTCAATATATATAATAATACAATACAATAATATAATATATGAGCTCTCAAAGCATATAAAAATTATACGGCTTAAATGTGAAGTTGGGTGCAAAAGAATACAATTAAATCCTCTGTCGGGAAAAAATGAAATGACTTTCCGAACAACCCGATAGATATCCACCAGGGAGATATGGTAACTTAGTGGCTTTGGTTAGGTGCATCCCCGACCTTTAATGAGGCAGTTGGGGAGACGTGTTTCCCTCGGTTTGTCTCAAGTTTCCCGACTGCGAAGGAACATTTGGAGCGGACCACTTCTCCTGGAAATCGGACAATCCCGGTGGAAATGCCTTTCTGGACAATAATGACATCTTGGTGGAGTTACTGCCGGCAGTGTCTTGTTTATTCGGTTTATCCCGTGGGCGAGCTGACGAAGAGGCCGGAGTCTGAATGAAGTCCCGTTCGATCTCTGTAGCTCTCCTGAGCAACTCATCCAGGGCATTTGAATTAGGGGCTCTTAAAAGGATGCAGACTGAGGAACACAAGAGCTCGATAAGTAGCTGTATACACAACTCCTCAGTATTTTTAGGTTCGAGCCTATGCAGAATTTGCATTTTGTTTAGTAGAAATATTTCTGTGTGGTGGAATTGTCATAAGTCAATAAAAACCTCAAAGGTAGTGTAGAAATTTGCCTTGCAATTAATAAAATTACAATTAGCTGTCCATAGGGTATTAATTAACATAGATATTGATGTTCATGTAACGTTAACTTTATTTATCTTTAGTACTCTTAATACCCTGTTGAGGTGTACTTTAAATATTGCTGCAAATTATCAGCGATGAACAAAGCTGTTATTTAACTAATTTTTATCATAATGGGTGCCTAAAAATATTATTATGTGTAGTAGCGTAGTAGTTTGCAATCCCATCGCTATTGCTGCTTAGTTATTATCGCAACTCTGGCTTGAGATTGCAATTTGTTCTTTTTTTCTTACAATCTTTTTTGTCTCATAATCGTGCTTCTTTACTCACCGTGCGATTCCCTATTAGATCTAGTTAATTTGTACGGACAGATTGTTAATGTACTTGTCCAGTTTGAAAACCTGTCCGTAAAACTTCAAGTGTTCCACTTGTCCGTTGCCATTAATTTTTCCACTTGCCCGCTGAAGTTTCACTTCTACTATGTGTCCCAGCACATTTTTCGTTTATACAAGTTTACTGAATATTATGATTTGGTTTTTACACAGACCGCAAATAGAGGCAATGATGCCCAGCCACGTGCGGAGCAGAGGTAAAAAACGACAGCTGAGCACAGCACACGCCGCCGGAACTCTAGCGGACTCCCCGCTCTCCGGACGGCTGCGCATTATATCCATCTAATACAGCCGCTGCCCTCCCTTTGCCGCTGCCGCGTCTCGCAATTTGCCCCCTCCATGCGACCGTAACGCTTTTCGTGACAGAAAAAATCGTCTATATAGAAGTTTCACTTTAACAAGAAAATAAAGGAATTAAAGTTATGTTTGAATTTTGTACAACAGGGTAATTTTATTAGAGAATATAAATCCAATTCTTCCTTCAAAAAAATGTAAAATGGGTCAAAATACAATTTTGTTGCATTTTGGACGCGCAAAAAATTATAATTTACAAAAAACAAAACAAGACAAACCATTGTCAAGCACTTCTCAAGAAACGTCCGTTTTAATTCATATAGGTAGTAAATATAATACGTTATAGTAAAATATTACTTTCTATAGCTAGTATTTTAGTTTAGGTTGCGAATAATCACCTTGGAGAATGTTGAGTATTAGATACTTGGATTCGGGTTCGCAATCCAATTTTTTTACAAGCAACTTTATTGATCGTTTAAATTTATTTAAAGGGCCTAGCCGAGTAAGATGGTAAAAAAGAAGTGCCCTTAGCCCTTTCGGAAATCGATTGTAACCATGCTGTAGGTAATAATAAAAAAGGCCTTTTTGCCAAATTTTTAGACCTCTGGGTTGTCACTTTCGTTACACTTTGTAGGCGCTGTCCAACTCGTCGTATAAGAGTGGCCTTTTTTTTATTCATTCATTACATTTAAATAACGCAAAAATAGCTAGTTTGACAAGCAGTCTTGTATAAGACGAATCTTACGATCGATCGTGTACTCCAAGTATAATGGATTTTCAAGTATTGAAATTTTAATTGTTCTCGCTACTCAATTAAGTATAATGAAATTTCGATTAATTTTTAAATTACAGCTGAAGCTACTTCACCGACTACTACTCAGAGGACACTGGAGGAGTATGCTACAAGTTCCCTTATAGAAACAACCACTATTGGATTTTCGGATGAGATTAAATGTCTGAACAGTGAGTTTTCAACATGTCATCGGCATCCAACAGATTGCAAAAAATTCTATAATTGCGAAGATGGCCAAGCGTTTATTTATAGTTGTGGTGAAGAAATGTACTTCAATGAAGAGGGTTGTTATTGTGATAGCATATCGCATAAGTATTGTTAAATTATTTTACAGTAATTAATAAGCATTTTTTTAAGCCAAAGAATTATTATCAAAAAAACTGTAAGTTTGTTGGTTATCAACCGTAGTATTGTTCGTTTATTGTATAACTTTCCTATATTTATTTTAGTAAGATATTGGTAAACGGGTAGGTTGCCGCATTAGAGGTGAACGGAGATGTGCTTGGTTCTCCGGACTAGTATCCGAGACTAGCGAACCGGGATAGACCCATCTATCCCGTTATTGAGCAGTCGCCTGAGGTGTCGGACCGGAGGCAAAGTGCTGAAACTAATTAAGGTAGCCTACGTGTAGACCAAACGCCATTCACCCCTAAAACTAAGGGTATCCGCAACCGATCCCATTCCCAACATGTGGGTAAACGCACCGGTCCCTGCTATCTGGGGTCTCAAGCAAAATGGCGGGTCATTGGTAGATGTAGTTAATACTTAAGCTAATAATATATATAATATTTTTATACTGTTTATTCATACTTTGTAATGTGTCCCAATAAAATACGACAAATGAAACTCGAAATTTAGGTTTTCTTTATGGTAAAGCGCCATAAAAAGTTGAAATATTTAGTGTCACTCCGTAAATCTAAAGGCTTATTCATAATTAGAAGATACGTTAAATTGTCATTCCACTATCAGTTTTGAAAAAACGAATCTAAATTTTAAATTGGCTTATACATCGATACCATTTAAGCTAATTTCAAAACTAGTTTCTTGTTTACAAATAAAAATTGTATTAATGAAATTTGTGGTCACTGGACATTTTAAGACCTGCCGAAAGACTAAAGATTTTACTGATGGCATGTAACGTCTAATTAAACGTTAACCTAACGCATACCTAAATTGCACAATTCTGCCACTCATAATGAAAACGTAACAAATAGTTCCGCTGATGTTAGTGATTTGTTCATACAGTGCTTCACATTATAAATTTACAATAAGATATGAGGATAACTTAATAATAAGAAACTGCAGTTTTATTACAAAAAGGCATTTAATGAAATTGGAGCATACAGGGTGTTTCTGAAATAAGTGGCAAACTTTGAAGTTTATTAACTAGATGCAATAAGGAATCGAAGTTTACGTCTATCATAAAAACAAATTCAGAATTTGAGTGGATGCCGTTCCAGATATTCGAATTCAATTGACGTACATTGAACCTAATTTTAATGCTATAATTAGTAAAAATGTGCATTTTAAATACATACGTACAATAAAGTTTTAATGTACACAATAAAGTGTCAGTGATTTTATTGTTAGATATAAAATGTTTATCAGTTTCCTTTTTATCGAGATGGGGTTCCGCCAAAAAAGGGTGAGTTAGAAAGAATTCCGTAGAAAATAAAAATTGGGAATCGCTGCCATAGACCATTTCTAGTTATAAAGGCAGTCTTCTCCTTATCCTGCGGATGCACATTCACTTGCTAGTATCCACTTTTCAAATTTAGAGTGGAGAACCATTTAGCTCCAGCTAGACTGTTTAGTATATCATTGATCGGAGGTAATTGGTAGCTACTCTTCTGTGTTATATCTTTCAGTTACCATTAATCCACACAAAGTCTAGTGGAACAATCTTTCTTGCGTACCATCACTATAGAGGAAGCCCAGGACAACAAGAGATGGTTCTATCGCTCCTTGTTTATGCATGCCCTTTATAAGGTTATTGACTTCCTCTTGCTTCGCCCAAGCTGGTTGTTTGATAGGCGTTGCTGTTTCAGTGTTAATGCCGTGGTATGTTAAGTTGGTCCTACAAAAATCTTGATCTGAAAGGGCGAAGACGTATTAAAAATACTTAAAAATTTCTTCTGTTTGCTTGACTTGGTGCTTGTAGAGATGGTTACTTGACTGTTTCACCAGTTCTGTTACAATTACAAGAAATGTGTCGGATGTCGAACAATCTCGACTTAGGTGGCCAACTCTTCTTCTCTCAATTCCAGCATTTCGAATTACGTTTTTTCGTATCTCTAGCAGTGGCTTTCTACACACCCATTACGAATGAGCAACATAACACATTCTTTTATAATTGAACTACCAATCTACTTAAGAAGAACGACTGGGAGGACAATCTCGTCAAGCAACTTACACCTTCAGACAGTAAACCTCCACGTCTCTATGGTATTCCTAAGATCTATAAGACGACACACCTCTTTGTCCAATCGTCAATTTTATCGGAAGCCCGACATATAAACTAGCACAGTATCTGGAAAGTCTGATAAAACCTCTGGTAGGTAACACAGAACATTACGTACGGAACTCAGCACACTTCGTCAACGTAATAAGTAAGTACTATAAATACTGAACCCCACGAGGTGCCCGTAAGCTTCGATGTAGAATCACTTTTTACCAACATTCCGGTCTAGGACACACTTCATCTGTTGGAGAGCCACTTCACACCAGAAGTAGTTGCTTTATTTAGGCATTGCTTAACTTAAGTTACTTTCTTTGGAACGGACAATTCTACGAGCAGAAATATGGTGTAGTAATGGGGAATCCACTCAGTCCAGTCCTAGAGAATTTCTTTATGAAAAATTTCGAAACCAAGAAACCCAAGTTATGCCTTAGATACGTGGATGACACATTTATCATTTAGCAGCACGTAAAGGAACATCTACAACAATTCTTAGAACATCTCAACGGGCAAAACAACAACATCAACTTCACAATGGTAGAGGAGAAAGATTACACTCTACCTGTCTTGGTTATTCTGAATAAAAGAACACCGTCTGGAACTTTAAGTAGGGGTATCTACAGAAAAAAGACGCACACGGACTAATACCTACAGAATACTTCCAACCACCATCCCGCACAGAAGCGCGCCGCAATCAAAACGTTAATACATCGAGCTTTTACGTTAGCTGATAATAAATACCGCCAAGAACTTGAACATCTACGAACCGTAGTGTTAGCTAACGGTTACACTCAAAAGGACATCGAACGAGCAATAAAACCATGCCGGCAACCAAGAACGGTGAACAACAAGGAGGAGTCAACCATAATCACAACAACTTTGCCATATATCCACAATGTAACGGATCGGATTTCTAAGTTACTACGTAAAAATGGAATTAGGACGATTTTTACACTTACGACGAAGATACGCCAGTTACTACGAAAATCCAAAACCAACTAAACCCACTACATACACCAAAAGTCTACTTGATTCCTTGCGGAGATTATTCCAAGGTATACGTAGGCATAACGAAACGTACGATCGCAACAAGGAAAAAGGAACTCGAAAGACGTTTGCGGTTACACCAACCAGACAAATCCGCTTTAGCAAAACATTCCAGGCTATTACAATTTAGCTAGGAGAGAAGCCTTAAAAATTGTACAATATACAGATAATCTTAACAAGAAATATGGTTTAAAGATAAACAGAGCCTGGAAACTACTGCTAAGAAACAAACAAACGAGGGTGCAACATACCGGAACGAAACATGACGATAATGCAGTACCAGCCAACCGTGACATCATACAATGTGAAGCACTGAAGATGCCATATATTAAACATGGCAAAACGTCTGCAATTAGAATTCGACCACAGCAGAAAAGTCCAAAAGCTCTTCATTATCAATGGATAGGGACAACGTTATTATGGACATAATGAATTGGTTACCTACCTTGTATGATATACCTAATACCGATTTGACTTTAGTGCATCCAGCGAAAGGAGAGCGAGGTGTTAAGATGGTGGCAAATTATGAAAAGGCATCGTTTAAAAGAAGCGCGAGTACAAAAACCGTCACAAATAGGTGTTAGCGGACGTGGATGATTTGCTAATTCTTATGAGACAATTGAAAGCGATTTAACACTTTCAGATTTGATAGGAGGGATGGGTTTTAAGTTAAATATAGCGAAATTGTTTTTCCTTTCTTAACACTTCTATTGATTATTTAGGACACAAAATGAATGGACGTGGAAGTAGGACAGGATCGAGAAAGTTGAAAGCTAAACTTTGTTACAACTTATGTACAGCAGTGTCAACTGACACACACGGTACAACAATTTGTTAGATTGGCTAGCTATTTTCGCAAGTTTATTACAAACTTTGCAACAAGAATGGCGTTGGGGCGAAAATGAGCAATCGGCATTTGAAAAGCCAAAGGAGTCATTGATAGAGCGACCAATATTAGGTATGTATCGGAGTGAATTAGGTACGTATTGAACTGCACACCGACGTTAGTAAGCTCCGATTAGATGATAGGTATATTGGTTCAGAAGCATTTACAGGCAAATTGCAGGTTATTTCCACGATCGATAACAGGAGGCGGAAACTTATGTAATCAATCGCTTAGGAGTAGGTACAGTAAAAGCTCTTTATTCGCGGGGTATAGGTACGTTCCATAAATATGCCGCGAATACAGAACCCGTGGATATGGAATGATAATTAGTATGGAATCATAGGGGATACGTTCTAAGGTTCCAAAATAAAACCAATATGTATCAGAATAAAATCAATTTATTGAGAAATTCGCAATTAAAATTAATCGTTATAATCAGCTTTAGGCAAGAGTTTAAAAAATTTAGTCATTTTTCTTGTTTTGAATTTTGATTTGCCGCCTCGGCACGTACCAACAGTACATACTCAAAAGATGCCGATACATTAAGGGGATTCAGTAGTACACGCGCCGTAGAGTAAAAACATGCTTATCGGTTTTAGATATCATGAGTTTAATGTTTGGAACAGAGGTTTGAAATTTTGTAGTAAAATAGATAAAGCTTTGTTCTAAAGCCTGTTGAAGGCCATTTGTTATGTTTTCATTTTTTATTGAAAATACGTATCCTACAAGAAGCATCAACTTTAAGCACTTGTAAAAGTTTTTACTGACCGTATTATTGAAAACCAAAAACGTACCGAGTTAATGTGAACCTTTGTCTGTTACCATACAAAAAATCACGTATTTATCTCGCAGCGTTAAATCACAATGTTGAGAATAGGAACCCATGTTTTCGGAAAAATTCATACTAGGTACGAGCGGTCTATTGCGGTCAATCCCCTTAATAAATGACACCGAATCCTTTTCTATTTGCCGATTTCATCCGCGAATAGTGAAATTTGTAGAAGCGAATACAAGGAACTGGATAATGAAAACGCGAATAAGGAAAAACCGTGAATAAGGAACTTGTACTGTAGGTACTAATTTTGAATTATCGAAAACAGACGTTCAGATTTTGATTTGGTGTTGGGGTTATAGGAGTACCTATTCGGATTATAAGGGATGGGGATTATCTATAGATATTACAATATTTCGCGATTCATACACTTATGAGTTATACAAGTTACAGAGAACTATCTGACAATAATCACAAATTTTACTTAAGACGTTATTTTATGTAAGACCATTTAAGACCAAATTTGTAGATAGTTAACCTTATCTCAATCTCCAGGATGGTCTAATATAAGTCGGTTACTTCTGAGTCTAAAAGACATTCAAATATGGATCATGGTGTTGCCAGGAATAAACCTGACGCTAACATCGCGAAACCAATTAGCTCATTCATGAGATGATTAAGTACTATTACGTACATTTAATTTTATTATTGATTTCCTAGCCATTTAGTCACTTCATACGTATGTCTAATGGCAAAACAGGGCATGAATCGTAAAAGTATTTTATGAAAACAGTCATAAATGTTTTAGGACTCGAAACCCATCTGAACGTAAAATTTTAGGTCACTGTCAAATGGCCCCTTTGTGAATTGAATTTTACAACTTTCACTAATCACGGACTGTCTCACCATGAAAGTTCTAGAACTAAATGGCATATAAACCTAAAATTCTGTTTTTGCTTCTACGTACTTGTTAAAAAAACTATGTAAATGCATAAAAAAGAAAGAAGTGATTATAATTTTGTATTTAGATAGCAGAAACAAAGGGGTGCCTGTTTTCACATTAGCATNACACGAAGCATCAACTTTAAGCACTTGTAAAAGTTTTTTTAATGACCATATTATTGAAAACCAAAAACGTACCGAGTTTGTGTGAACCATTGTCTGTTACCATACAAAAAATCAGATATTTATCTCGCAGCGTTAAATCACGATGTTTAGAATAGAAACCCATGTTTTCGGGAAAATTCACACTAGGCACGAGCGGTCTATTGCAGTCAATTCCCTTAATAAATGACACCGAAACCTTTTCTGTTTACCGATTGCATCCGCGAATAATGAAATTTTAGCCGCGAATACAGGAACTGGGTTGCAATTTTTTCATCCGCGAAAAATGAAAACGCGAATAAGGAAACCGTGAATAAGTACCTTTTACTGTATTTACAACTCGTTCTGTAACGCCACTGGAATTATAATACGCGAAAGATAGATACTTCATGGGCGACAATAAGCTGTCAAGGTGTGTGAAGTGTGATACATGAGAATAGGCAGAGAAAAAAAAAAATATACTTTTAACTCGAAAACGAAGTTTTTAATTTTTTCAACCGCGTTTCAAGCAATATAAATAATCTAAAAAAAATCAGGAGTCTAGTCTGGCACAGAATTTCGTTTTTTATTTTTTCGAAACAACGTTCTCTTTATTAATTTTTCAAGTTTTCTAACGCTTCTAGTTCTTCGATACCCTNAAGTTTTTAATTTTTTCAACCGCGTTTCAAGCAATATAAATAATCTAAAAAAAATCAGGAGTCTAGTCTGGCACAGAATTTCGTTTTTTATTTTTTCGAAACAACGTTCTCTTTATTAATTTTTCAAGTTTTCTAACGCTTCTAGTTCTTCGATACCCTTTAGTAGGGTTTCGAAAACTTTTAATTCGTCCCCCCACCCCTAAACGCCTCACATAATTAATGAACAACCCCAAAATTGACTAAGATATATCCAAAAAACTAAACTTTTTTTGAGATAACGTTTGCATCTTTTGGGCCAAAAATTTACACAGAATCACCATTTTTCATACTGGATGTGGCTGTATTTTTTTTTATTTTGATTCCATTGGGGGCAATTTTCACTATCTTATCCGGCTAGGCCCATTCTTGTTTTTATGTTTATCATTTGGTTTTTTGTTTTGGCAAAGTGGCGCCCGAGTTGTACTTATTTTATACGTAACGTAAATTTCAAAATAACCAGAAATAAATTACGTTAATGCACGAAATGTGCATTTATAACTACCGATCTAATGAAGATTTTTTAAAATTGACGCATCCCGATTCCTCCACAAGCATCATACTTTATATTTAGGTCACTATCCTATTTGTAATAAATAAATAAATACTTAAGCGTTGGCAATAAAAACTATAGATTAATTACAATATATTGCAACTAAAATAATGATTTTAATTCAGTACCTTGATTGAGCAATTTATGCCATTTCAAGTATACATAAACTGTACATCTACAACACAAAAAATGGTTTTATAAGCATGTATTGTATATAATAATATGTACCCTCTAACTAGGCATAAATTTTAAGATATTCAAATCAAACAACAATATTTAATTAATGAAATTAATTTAATCCTGTGATTCTGACCTTGACCCACTTTTAGACCTCGAACCACTTCTAGATCTGGACTTGGACTTTGATCTACTTTTTGATCTCGATCTGCTGGTAGACCGAGACTTTGAATGACTTTTGGATCGCGATGGACTGTGCGATTTAGATCGACTTTTTGATCTTGAATGGGATCTAGAGCCACTTCTTGATCTTGATCCACTTATGGACCTTGAACGCGATCTAGATTTATCTTTAGATTTAGATCTCGATCTGCTATGCGATTTAGATCGACTTTTTGATCTTGAATGAGATTTAGAGCCACTTCTTGATCTTGATCCACTTATAGACCTCGATCGCGATCTAGATTTACTTTTAGATTTGGATCGCGATCTGGACCTACTTTTAGATTTTGATCTTGATCTAGATCTGCTTTTAGATGCTGATCTAGATCTTGATCGTGATCTACTTTTAGATACCGATTTGGAACTGGATCTAGATCTTGAGCCACTTTTAGACCTACAAAAAGAAGACATTAAATTAAATACGAGTATAAGCAAAAATATAATTATTCTTGTATACGTATATTAATGTAATAACCTTAACATACCAGGTACCTGGCGGTAAACCGGGTACCCGGTCCACCACTAATTAAAGTACAGATGCACCAAAAGCATTGGATAACTGAATTGTTCGAGTTATGGAGAAGACCGAGTTATAAGAGGTTAGATTTATTGCGAAGTCCGATTGCGTACGAACAAACACGATAGTGATATTCCATATAGACGAGGAGAAGGTTCATTATGCTAGCGGTTAATTTTAATAATTTTTATACATTTTCGATCACTAAATACGAATGTAAAGTTTAAGTTAATTATAAAATATATTAATTAGTAAGTAATGTAGCTATTCATATTTCTGAATAAATAATTCAAAACTGGGGCGCTTTCAGACAGCTGAGCTACAGTATGGAATGGAAGTGGATGTGTATCGATATTTCAACTTTTCAATTCTTTTTCTTTTTTGTTTATAAGAGATCCGTAAATCCGAAAATATTTATAAAGAAATACAGTTGAAACGTTCATTTTTCAAATATTCGGTAAATAAAACAGATATTTTCTTCCAAACCGGTTAAAGATTATAGCCATAATTTCAAAAGAAAATAAAAGTTTAAAGATGCAGCATGTTGCCGTAACATAAAACAAAAATAAACGTTATACATTCGTATTCAGCGTACGAAAATACATAAAAACCATTAAAATTAGCCACTAGGTCGGTATTTTCATTTTCTAAGCTACTTTTCGGTAACGTCCCACTTGCCTAACATACGATACAAAAAATATTTTAAGAACAGAATAATTAATCTTAAATTACCTTGATCTTGAACGTGATCGGCTTGACTCTGATGATATTCTACGTTTCCTTCCTTTAGGCCCGGCTTCTCTACCACTTCCACTTTCGTCACCACTTGCAATTTTAAGTTTTTCTTCGTCACTATCAGACTCACTCGTTGAAATAGTTGCTTTCGATACGATTCTAGATCTCTGTTTGGAACTGAGACCATCATCATGACTTTTCTTCTTGGGTTCTTTAACTTTCTTGCGGCCTTTCTTGGCTCTTGGTCTATCAGAATCAGACCCGGAATCGCGCGCAAAACGTTCTTTCCTTTTTCTTCCTCCCACACCACCTTTACGTTTGGGTTCCCTTCGTTCCTTTCGATCGCCACTTCTATGTCGTTTTTTCTTCGTTTCACGGGGTGCTGCGTTCTCCACATCGGTACTTGAATCGCTGACGTACTGTTCTTTGCGACCTTTACCTTTGCTCTTGGGGTTTCTTTCGGAAGGTAACTCGTTGAATAATAACGCATTTTTGGTCTTTTCTTTGTACTCTTGACGTTTCTGTAGAAGTTGTTCCTTATTTGCGCGTCGTTCTTCTTCCATTTTTTTCTGTTCTTCCAGTTGTCGCATTTTAAACGCGTTTCTTTCTTCTTCCTGTTTCCTACGAAGGTGTCGTTCTTCTTCATCTACTCTTCTCGCTCTGGCCACATGATATTGCGCCTGTGAGAGAAGATCTTGACACTGCTGAGCTTCCATTCCTGCCAAAGTCACATCATAACGCATACGGTCACCATGCTCTGATAGGTATGTGAAATATCTAAAATTAAAATGTATTTTGTACTTATCAAAATCACAATTTATTTTAGCATACTTCAAGGAAAGTCCCAGTTCGTGAACGGCTTGTAATACTACAGTAAGAGTGGACTTTTCGTCTTTAAGAATATGTGTGGCTAATCGTTGTAAAACGAGAGCGATATTAAAAAGGATGACCGTGTCTTGAGGGGCAACACGTCTCGCCTTCAACAATACCATCTTTGCTTCTTTAAGTTTGCCAGCTTTAAAATAAGCTCGAGATAAATATTGCAAAACTTCTACGTTGTGATACTTAAAGAATTTCTTTAAACAGTTTTCATACTGGAAAACATTAAATAAATTGAAATTGAAATAAACTAAGTTGAACAATAATTACCATTTGAATAGCTCCAACAAACTGTTTCTGTTCTACGTAGATATGTGCTATGTTTAACCACACATCACAGAAATCTGCTGTCGCTTCTCTGACCTGGGCAAAGATATCTCGGGCTTCATTGACAGCTCCCTTATGTGCTAAAACGGCTCCTATACCATTCGCAGCCCATATATTTTTAGGATCAATTTTCATCACTTGCTTATACATAGACAGAGCTCGTTCCTGGTGTCGTTTTTCTCTCTCCTTATCTTTGGTTGGTTGGTGCAGGGTTTGCAACCATACGTTTCCAAGAGCAATAAGAGCATACGAATCTTGGGATGTTGCAGGATTCTAAAATCGTCAGATAAGTACTTATGTGCTTTATCTAAAAATATTTCTTCTTTCTCCTTACCTTTAAAACCCTTTCATATTTCTTTTGACCAGGTCCCCATTCATTCTTTGCTAAATGAAGATTTCCTAATAATGACCAAGCATCTGGATGCTCCGTATTGATTTTCAGTGCTTCCTTAAACCAATCAGATGCCTCGTAAATCTGCCCTTTATCTCTTGCCATGCAGCCAAGCCTTAAGTAACAATCAACATAATTGGGATGTTCTTTGAGAATGTCTTTGTATAATTTTTCAGCTTTGTCAAAAACACATAAAGCTTCAAATAATCGCGCAAGATTATAAGTGATAGTGACTGCAATGGAATTATAGTACTGCGGGTCATGTTCTGCCTCAGATTTAGTCCTTACTAAAGCCTCCTCTAAATACTTTTTCGATTCTTCTAAATTATTTAGCCTAGACAAAGAAACAAAAAATAATACAGTAAGTTTATACATATGCATATATGTACATATATACTTGCAATTTACCTATAATGAAGAGCCCCAACATTATTCAAAATTTCTGTTGGGATTTCAGCTTGTACGTCTTTCTTGAGAATTTTAATTGCTGTCCCATAAGCATTCAGGGAGCCCTGCAAATCTGATTGCTCTAAAATTTGTGCTAATTCGATCCAGGCTTCAATATCATCTGGAAATTGCTCCGTCACCTTCTTCAAATGATTCTTTGCAATATCCCTCTTAGATTGTGAGGACGAATTTGCGTACAAAGAGCCGAGAATTTTCATTGTTTCATAATTTCCTGGTTGAGCTTTTAAAACCTTTTCAAAACACTGGGCAGCCTAATGAATAAGATATAATTTTCAGTTGTAATTACAATTGTATAATTTTATTCTATAAATTCGTAAATACCAACCACTTTTTTGATTTTTTTTATTTTTTAAATTTTATGTTAGTTAGTAGTTACCAGACTGTGTACGGATCTTGTCTACTGCGGTGCATATATAGGGTGTTTCTGAATTAAATCAAGCTTTGAAGGGTGTTAAGTAGAAGCAATAGGAAATATAATGCTGAGAAAAGTAGCGTAATTAAAGAACAAATAAATTTGTAAGAAAACCAGACGAAGTTGCAATCTGAAGCCGGCCCTGAGCGTGAATTGGTAGCGTATAGAGAAATTGCGATAACCAAGCAAGTACATCGATGAAAAGTGTAAACAGTGACGGAAACGGAAAGACTAATATAATAAATATCAAAAGCTTAGTACTACAATACTATACATAATAATCTTTAGACGCCCATTGCAATAACAATTAATTAAATAACTATTTTGTTTATCGCTGATAGTATACAGTACTATTTAATGTACACCTCGACATGGTATTCAGAACACAAGAGAAAGAAAAAATGAACGTTATGTAAACTCAGAATAGGTAACAGTAATTTTTGTTACATCTCCTCAGAAAGATCGATTTTCCTATCCTCTGTACATAAACGAAAGTTTATGACCATGTGGGCGATATTAAACATGCGTTTTAACAGAATTTATTGCGATAACCTAAGCAGTGTTGTCAGACGTAACATAATTTTGAAGCTTACCAAAAATCATAATTTTAAATTATAGCATAATAGATAATAACTGTTTTCATCTAAAAAGAAATATGTAAATTTTGGAGTATTTTAAAAACATCGCCCGGACAGGAATAATCTAGAATAACGTAGAATTCCCCTATGGAGCCTTCGCCTCGGATGACAATTAACACATGGTCTGTAATAGCTCACTTCCTTCCCTTGGTACGTAACATACTATTTATTAAATTTCCAAACCATGAAACTATTGTCAAGGTGCGTTGCCTTTTTTATGAATAGTTCGCCAATAGCCCTATCCTTCCATTAGAAAAAAATAATTGCAACACCAGTAAACACACACACATACTTACGTACACTACAAAAATTAAAAAAACACGCTTATACAAATCATTAGCATTTCTACCGATTGATACACGCGCTGTTTTATAAAACCCCATACTAAAAAGTGAAACGGATTTAGATCAGGACTACATGCCAATTATGGTACATCACCTGTATGTCTAATACAGCCTCTAGAAAAATGTTTGTCTAGAATAATACTATTCTGAGCTAGCCTATGACCTACTTCTAATGACTTCGACTGTCTACATACATACACGCCTACAACGTTAAAAGAACAAGCAACTACTCGGGGATGGCTGTAAAGATAAACATAGCCAATCACATTTAATCCAATCTAACAAATAACAAACAATACATGAGTATAAAAATACAAAATTAAACACAGGACGGATACTGCTAAGCAGCATCTGATTGAATGAGGCATTGCAATGTCGTATTTCCCTGCGTGATCTTACCAGGGCCAAACTGACTTTTGCCTGTACTTTCAAAAATGTTTTGACTACCTAACATTAACTAAATTTTATTGTATTATAGTGCCCTATCACCTCCTGCAAACTTGCTACTTATTGCAGAAATACTCTATATGCATATACATATACAGGATTTTTCACGTAACCCGTTCATTAAGAGTTTTTAAACTAGCTGACGCTCTTTCTAATTAAAATATTTGCAATTTCCGGTTATACCGGAAGTCAACATCAACTAGCTTATTTTAAATAGAATGCTATATTTTTTATGACATTTTTACACTCAGCGAACATTTTGAAATCGACATTAACAATACAACTTCATATAAAAATTAATAGTTTTCGAGATATTTCGATTTTTCTGAAAATTTTGAAAATTGCATTCCCATGCTAAATAACGACTTTTTTAGCTAATTTTGAAACTGACGTCGTCATATTGGGTGATCAGCTATCTCGTACCTATCTCTACCCGGCATTGTGCCCTTAGTATCGTAAATGTTGTAGATGTTAAAAACGTGACGTCCAACTTATAAATCTCAGAACACGCTTAAGTTGTTTTTTTTTTAATGGAACACCCCGTATATTATCTCATCAATGAACGTAGTGAACTTTCTTATCCAAAACTATATGGACGGATGAGTCTAAATTTACGAGGGAGGGGATTGTAAATCGAACATTTTAATGTGTTTGCTCTAATGCTGCATAATAGAGTAATATTTGAAATTTACGATCGAACTTTAAATTCGAAGAGGCATGTAGGAATACTAAGACGAGTTATGTCTGCGTTTTTGCTAGTATACATATAATGGACAGGGCAGGTGCACACAATACTAATGATGTAACTGTTGAACTAACCAACATGTTCCAAGATCGTTGGATTGGGAGTAACGTCTCTTGGAAATGCCCCCCTAGGTCATCCGACTTAAACCCCCTCTACTTCTATTTATGGGGTCATGTAAAAAGTTTGGTGTATGATCGCCCAGTTGATACCCTTCTAGAACTAGAAGCAAGGATAAGAAGAACTTTCAGAGTTAGACCCAATTCAAGTAAGAAGGGCCACAACCGACGCAGTGCATCAAAGGATAATAGAGTGCTTAAACAGGACATTTTGAACATTTATAGTTTATCGCTTTTATTTAGTTGTGTGCTTTTATATTCTCATTGCATTTTTAATATACATGTGTTTGTACATTTCTATTCGCCTGAATTTTGTTTTGCTCATCGGAGGCAGATTCGAATACCTTTGGCTGAAAAGGCAACTAATCCACTCTACAACATTCTGACACTGTCCATTAGTGTAAAATAAATTACAAATATCGTTATTGGTATAATTGTTCTGTCCTTTATTCCTTTATACATTTTAAATCTCAACGCAAAACATTTTACAGTATTTAAAAACATAATAATGTAGGGATTTTTATCAAAAATTTTATAGAAACTTTCCTTGAAAAATTTTAATGAACGGATTACGTAAAAAACCCTGTATGTATATGTTAATTATAAATATTCCATTTCTAGATTAAATAAATAAATTCTTACATTTTCCGAGTCTCCTCTATATATGTACATTTGCCCTAGGCCAAAATGGGGCAATACAAAAGCTGCAGGGGCAAACTGTGTCGCCTGATAATAATATTGAAAAGCTTGATCATAATCGCCTTGAACGTGAAAAGCTCGAGCTAGTTGATAACAACTCTCTGATCTCATCGCTTCATTTTCTGTATTGTGAAAAGCATGTAAAGCCAGATGTTGCACTTTGCTATAATCCTAAAAAGAAAAAAATAATAAGTGTAAATGTTTCAAATTATTGCATTAAGTGGTATAGACACATACTTTTTTAAAGAAGAAATGATTAGCTAAATGATTTAAAACCATTGGGTTTGAAGAATCGATGGTATAAGCCTTAGACAACATTTGTACACCATTTCGAATAGATTCAGGTTGTTGTTGATTCAGTTTTAAAATAGCCAAGCCCACTAAAGCTCCAACACACTGAGGATCTAACTGCAATGCCCTTTCAAATGCAAGTCTAGCTTTGTCCTGGTTGTTTAATTTCATGAAGCAGTGACCCATTCCTTAATAAAACACACTAATTATGACAATCCATTACTACTAATAAAAAGGTATTTGATTAATTTTAACATTTCCATCTATAAAAATTAAAATATAAATATGTACCTACATATGAATACATGTATGTTATGCAAAATGTGTAAAAGACCTTATCTTATTAGAATTCAAAATTGTTAACCATATTTTTATAAAATCTAAATAAGTACAGTGGATGAAAAAGAAAGTGAAAAATTTTGAGCTTTTAAGAATTGAAGTTAAAAAAGCGAGTTTAAAATCTCATGTATTAAAAATGTTTTCCAGATGATAAAATTAAACAGTAAATTCACTATTTCTANTTGTTGCAGATTTCATTCATTACAAAAATTTATTAGTACAAAATGTCTGAACATGTTCATCAAAAAAAGAAACCATCTGGGTCAGAATATAGAAAACGGAAAGCAGAAAAAGAGAAGGAATTTCAGAGGACAAAAAAGTTCATGAATATAAATAAATATATCACAACAAAAAATGAAGACCTGAATATGCCATCTACATCTGGAGTACAAATTAATGTATCAGTAGCGGAGCCTCTATCTGACAAGTCAAATCAGAAAGTAATTTCAATAAATTTTTGACCAAGAACTGGTCTGATCTTACAAATTAATTTAATAATTTAATTACCAAGTCTAACTTCAGCAGGACAGTTAGGATTAGTCCTTAGTGCCTTCTTATAAAAAGCTAATGCTCCTCTGAAGTCCTTTTTATTATAAGCGATACATGCTTTACCCAACAAAGATGGTATATTATTCGGTGATTGGTTTAAAACAAAATTAAACTGTGCATCAGCTTGATCCATTTTATCTCCTTCCAATAAGCAAAAATATGCTCTTCCCAATAAATGATTCTAGAGAAGACAATAATAAGAAGGTAATAAAGTAACATTTTTCTAAACAAGAAAGTCTTCAATATTTATACCTGATCATACATAATGATTTTGTCTGCTGTAGTGTATAAAAGGGTTGCCTTTGTAAACAACTCTCGTTTCCGATCTTTATTTTTTTCACGATTAGCTTCCTGTACATAATAAGCAGCCAACATGTCCAATGCACGCATCTGATCTTTTTCAAAGTCTCTGTAGCTGATATTGGCATCTGTACGAGATGCCTCCAAAATTTTAATGAAGTCATTGATTTTTGATTGTTTATAATACTCCAACTAAAAGTGATAACCCGTAGAATGTAATCTATAATTCTGAGCACAAGATGAAACACTTACTGCAAGATTAACCCATATGCTAAGTTGTGCATTTTCCTGTTTCAAGATAACTAGCACTTCTTCGCCGTCAGGAAGTTGATCCAAGTACAGCTCAATTACCTAATATATTGCAAACAAATGTAAAAAACAGTATATCGTTACAAACAAAATGGTGCTTACCTCATCGGTATCCCGAAGAGGGATTTCAATTGAGCCAGACATCTTTATAACTCTATTATGACTAACACATACATCAAAACTTTTTGTTTTCACTTGTGTACACGTTTTCACTTACAACCAAAACTTTCGAAATAATTTAAAAATTAATTTCTTCAATAATTTACAGTGGTTAAACGATAATTACAACAACTAACATAACCTTAAACGTATAGTAGTGTTTATGTCTCCTGCACGATCCATGTCTAATTTCTTTAAAAAAACTTTGCCTGTACGGGCCAACGACCATAGAATGATCTGATCGCGTTTATTATTTTTAAACCTACACAAAAATTTAAAAAAAGGGAATAAAATAAAATGCTACGTACTTAGGTCCACACTTCTATGAACAAAACAAAGGGCATAACTAAGGTAAAATCCATTTAGTTCGTGTTGTATTCATTCCATAACCATATTAATTTAATTTTGCCAATTATATTTGAATTTAATCTGACCGATCTTTTAAAACACAGTCAACCTGTATAGGAGACACTCCCCTTACTTATTATTACGGTGGCATTGTTATCATCTCTACTTTTCTGGAACCATAGATTGATGAAATATATACTGTTTGTAACTAATCATCAATATCGGAAAGCAGAGATGCAGTCAAAACGAATTTTGCCGATAATACTCAACTAACAACAATTGCAAAGATACGAAACTACACTAACGCACTTAATCTATGCACATAATTATTAGGGGGACTTTGTAAAAATATTTTTCCCTAATCATTAGTGATGTGAAAAATTTCAAATAGATATTTTTTATTCTTTATATCACTGAAAAGGTAGTCGTAGGTGTACACTAGCAAAATAAAACAAATTATCAGATTCGGACAATCTTTTCCGATCGCTAAAACGTCTAAATATTTGCAGGAATTGCAATTGATTATTTTTTTGGATAGATAATTTTTCAATATATATTATAATCTAAATAATCCAAAACTCACTACGAGGAGATGGCTAGACCTCGAGTTTTACCCTCAAATTCACACCAATCCCTTAATACAACCATTAAGAGTATGTACTACTTACAATATTTACAATTTACACCCTGTAATGGTTTGTGCATATATTTACTATTGTACTATAAGGGTTGGGGAAAGTGCATTCGGAAGTCTCGAACGATACCGGTATTGGTGAAATGTGGAACGGATTAATTCACTGGAAGGAATGAACAGGACGATCAATCGGTGGAAGAAGATTAGAGGAGAAGAAGGGCCGGTGAAAATTAATATCAAGTGAATTTTGGGGAACAACAAAGTGCGTTTCTAACACATATCAAATACACAGTAGTGGTGTTAGGGTAGGGCGCGGTTGGGCGATCGCCCAGGGCGCCGGACAAAAGGGGCGCCGCAGGCGCCCTCCACCTCATTCTCAAAATTAAGCGGACGGAAGCCCTAAATTAAGTGGATTTTTTTTATGTTGGCAACACTTGAACGGAACGTAATCCGTTCGATCGGAGTTTATTTTACAGGGAATCCCCAATCAAAGAAAAACACATTGTCTATCTCTTTTTATAAATGTTTGTACTTAAAGATTTAATTTGTTGCAGATTTCATTCATTACAAAAATTTATTAGTACAAAATGTCTGAACATGTTCATCAAAAAAAGAAACCATCTGGGTCAGAATATAGAAAACGGAAAGCAGAAAAAGAGAAGGAATTTCAGAGGACAAAAAAGTTCATGAATATAAATAAATATATCACAACAAAAAATGAAGACCTGAATATGCCATCTACATCTGGAGTACAAATTAATGTATCAGTAGCGGAGCCTCTATCTGACAAGTCAAATCAGATAACTGAAGATTGTGTTGCAGAGATTGTGGACAATGTTTCCCAAAGTGAGATAAGAAGCTGTGGTACAATTACAAATGCTGCTCAAGATCATTTCATTGGTGATGTACAACAAATACAAATTCTAGAAGACGTAAGTACTGTGTCCCGAATATATCGGATCCTGCCACTTGGCCAGCCACTCGAAATAGTAAAATCATTGATCATATAATTACTAGTGGCCCAGTGCAAGCTCACATTGATAATTATCCGAAAAGTGATACAGGCCGACATTTCTCTAATTCGCATTTCACAAAAAAACTTGCAAACAATGAAACAATTCAGCGCCGTTGGTTAATTTACTCCGTTTCTAAAGATCGAGTTTATTGTTTTTGTTGTCGACTATTTGATAGTAGCTCAACGTCGAACTTAGTATCTGAAGGGTATAACAACTGGAAACACTTGTCTGAAATGTTAAAAATTCATGAAAATAGCACTTTTCATAAAAAGTGTTACCTTTCATGGATTGAAGCTGAACTACGATTAAAAATAGGAAAAACAATAGACTGCCAAGAACAACACTTGATTAGAAAGGAAACTACAAGATGGAATAATGTTTTGTCTAGATTGATGCATATCACACTTTATTTAGCCGAAAACAATATGGCATTCAGAGGTACTTCCGACAAACTATATACGCCAAATAACGGAAAGTTCCTAGGCTTAGTACAACTACTAGCCAAATTTGATCTAGTCATGCAGGAGCACTTGCGATTAGCTATGAAAGGTGATGTCTCAGACCACTACTGTGGAAAAGACATTCAAAATGAATTAATAGAGCTGATGGGTGAAAAAGTGAAGTCAGAAATCATATCACGTGCAAAAAAATCAAAATATTGTTCAATTATAGCTGACTGTACTTTGATATCAACACACAACATACAGCGTAGTTTATTCCCGGAACTTCAACCAACGTAAAGCTCTGCTATGTGACGTCACCAAAGTACCGACAAGAACTCCCATATTCCACCGACCCACGGCAAGGGAGAAGGAGTTCCACCACCAGTCACCTCAGTTTTTTACTTCGCCCAGCCGTTAACCACCGACTGCCAGTTAGAGTAAGTGTTGTTTCTCAGTGTTTTTTTTTTGGTCCTGCTCAGACTCATTTTGTGTGTATATATTATCTCCGTTTGTTTTGTATATATTTTGTTACGACTCCTTTTGTGTGTATATATTATCTTCGTTTGTTTTGTATATATTTTGTTACTTGTCGTTTCCGCATATTTGTATTCTAGTTGTAGGTTATTATATAGTTAGGTTTAAGGTGTAAATAAAGTGTTTGAAGAAATCAAAGACATATCAACTTCAGACATTAGTCATGTAGAACAACTTTCGCTGACATTACGATTTGTTGATTTATCAGATGATAATGAAAAAATATCAGTAAAAGAGCATTTCTTGGAATTTATACCTGTCAATGAGTCAACTGGTGAAAGACTGACTGAAGTTATTATTAATGTTTTGAATAAATACGGATTGGAATTGAACGATTGTAGGGGTCAGGGTTATGACAACGGGGCGAATATGAAAGGAAAAAATATTGGGGTTCAAAGGAGAATTCTCGACATAAACCCCTTAGCTGTTTATATACCGTGTGGATGTCATAGCTACAATCTAGTACTATGCGATGCCGCTAAGTCATCCGTTGTATCAGTCACTTTGTTTGGGGTACTTCAGAGGTTGTTCACATTGTTTTCAGATTCTGTTCATCGATGGAAAATTCTAACCGATCACTTGGGACTATATACTATAAAAAAGCTCAGTGACACACGTTGGGAAGCAAGAATAAGCAGTGTTAAAGCAGTCCGTTATCAAATTAGTGCTATCCATGATGCTTTAATTACTTTGGCTATTGAAACTCAGAAAACCGATGTTCAAGTATCTCATGAGGCTACTACTCTAGTCGAACAGCTAAAAGATTTCAGCTTTATAGTTTCATTGGTTGTTTGGTATGACATACTTTTTCAAATAAATATTGTAAGTAAATCTCTACAGTCAACAGACATGGATCTTGGTAAATGTACAGAAATGCTGAAAAAATGCTGCCATTTCTTGGAAGACTACAGAAATACAGGCTTCAAAAGCGCTATATTAACTGCAAAGGAGTTGACCGCAGAGCTAGAAATTGAACCTGTCTTTCAAGCTAGAAGAAGAATTCGACATGTGAAACGTCAAGTTGGTGAAATTGCACGTGATGACCCTATAACTTCTCCAGAAAAAAAATTTGAGGTTGAATTTTTCAACTGTCTTTTAGACACAACAATAAATTCAGTCAATGAAAGGTTCGAACAGTTAAATGAGTACTCGAAATCTTGGTCTTTTTTATACAATATTAAACAAATTCCAGAAAAACCCGACCTCGTCAAGCTCTGTAGTGATCTCCAATTAAAATTAACTGTAGACTCTAGATCAGACATAGATGGTTGTATGTTGTGTGATGAACTAGTAAGTCTGATATCCTTTTTGCCCGATCAAAATGTGGTTACACCTATTTTTGTTTTAAATTTCATCAAAGATCGCTACTTACAAGAACTGTATCCAAATGTATGGATAGCATTGCGAATATTACTGACTATACCTGTAACGGTTGCTAGCGGGGAGCGGAGTTTTTCAAAGCTGAAGCTGATAAAAACCTATCTTCGATCAACAATATCTCAATCTAGATTGACAAACTTAGCAACTTTGTCAATTGAAAACGAAATTGCTGAAAACATAGACTTTGATAACCTTATAAAAGAGTTTGCTGATAGAAAGGCCAGAAAAGTAAAATTTTATTAGTTTGTTTCTAATAAATGGTTATTTTTTATAATAAATAATTATTTGTTTTAATAAATGGTTATTTCATTATATGCTTTCCCTTTTTTCCTATGGGTTTGAATTGTAGTTGGAGGGCGCCGTAGAAATCTCGCCCAGGGCGCTGGTAGTGGTAAAACCGGCACTGCATTGTACCTCTCAAATTATAAATAAACAATTGTGTTCAGATCAAACATTTGTGTTATTCAATATCAGTGTTAACCCACAAATACAAAACCAGGCATGTTATTGAGAGTCTAGAAGATATAATTAAAACGTTTGGTGTTCCTCGACGTATAATCACGGATCAGGGGCGATTCTTTACTTCACAAAAGTTTCAATGTTTCGTAAAAGACAAAGATATGACTCATCATCTTAATGCTGTCGGGTTGCCAAGAGGGAACGGACAAGTTAAGCGCTACAACAGAACCATTCTTACGTCCCTGGCAACCCTGGGTGCTAATTTAGACGACGACCTCTGGGACAGCAATATCAGCAACATTCTATTGGGTCTAAACGGAACCTATAATAAAGCCATATGAACAAGTCCCAGCGAAGCTCTTATCAGAAAACATCCCTGTTGACGTAAGCGATAAAAGGAGAAAAATTACGTCCAGAGTGGAATTTCTACAGGAAGAGCAGAAGGAACGTTTCGACTCGGTACGCTGTCCCCCATCAAAGTATCAATTAGGCGATTTAGTTATGCTCCGCATAACAACAACACCAGTCACTTTACTTCCTAAATGGAAAGGACCGTTCAGGGTATCACAAATTTTGGAAAACGACCGTTATGAGGTCCGAGACATCCAGGGCATGCAACGTTCCGGCAAACCCTATCTCAGGGATAGAGAACATGAAGCCCTGGATTCACTTCATAAATGATGATTAATCGGAAGGTGAGTAGGGACGGATCCGTGTGATGAGTCAGGATTGTACCCGAGTATACTGCAATCGCACTCCATTGTCTCCTGATGACTCACGATGTGACCCCCCCCCTGTAGCACTTGAACCACGTAGTGGTTGGGAGAATCTTACCTGAATTGATCACTCAGGTACTGTATCTGCAACTAGTATTAGCCGGACTGGACGAGCTGATCACTCGGAGTCGCGGGTGGAAAAAAAACAGAAGTAATGAATCATGTCCTATAAAACTGTATCTTTATTAGGAAGGTTTCCGATTCATCCGCCCATAATTAAGTACAATAAGTTAATTATTAATTGCATGAGCAGACCACTAAAATAAACAAATACTTATACAATGATCTGAATTTTAGAATTCAACCCCTTGATGGCAATGTTGATGGTAATCACGCGGGACGCGTGAAAGTCAGGAAGGGCCGTATAAGAACAGCGAGAAGGCATCCCGGTTCGGGCCCCGTTGTTATGCTAAGGCGCGACATCGGGGAACCACGAAAACTATCAACAATTAGCCAGAAAGGGAAAACAAATAGAGAACAGAACGGTTGTGCTAGCGAAGTGGTATGCACGTGAAAAATAATATATAATATATTGGAGTTATGTTACTAAAAACTGCTCGTATGTGCCGTGTAAGAACAGCGAGAAGGCATCCCGGTTCGGGCCCCGCTGTTATGCTAAGGCGCGACATCGGGGAACCACGAAAACTATCAACAATTAGTCAGAAAGGGAAAACAAATAGAGAACAGAANTAATTTTTCAATATATATTATAATCTAAATAATCCAAAACTCACTACGAGGAGATGGCTAGACCTCGAGTTTTACCCTCAAATTCACACCAATCCCTTAATACAACCATTAAGAGTATGTACTACTTACAATATTTACAATTTACACCCTGTAATGGTTTGTGCATATATTTACTATTGTACTATAAGGGTTGGGGAAAGTGCATTCGGAAGTCTCGAACGATACCGGTATTGGTGAAATGTGGAACGGATTAATTCACTGGAAGGAATGAACAGGACGATCAATCGGTGGAAGAAGATTAGAGGAGAAGAAGGGCCGGTGAAAATTAATATCAAGTGAATTTTGGGGAACAACAAAGTGCGTTTCTAACACATATCAAATACACAGTAGTGGTGTTAGGGTAGGGCGCGGTTGGGCGATCGCCCAGGGCGCCGGACAAAAGGGGCGCCGCAGGCGCCCTCCACCTCATTCTCAAAATTAAGCGGACGGAAGCCCTAAATTAAGCGGATTTTTTTTATGTTGGCAACACTTGAACGGAACGTAATCCGTTCGATCGGAGTTTATTTTACAGGGAATCCCCAATCAAAGAAAAACACATTGTCTATCTCTTTTTATAAATGTTTGTACTTAAAGATTTAATTTGTTGCAGATTTCATTCATTACAAAAATTTATTAGTACAAAATGTCTGAACATGTTCATCAAAAAAAGAAACCATCTGGGTCAGAATATAGAAAACGGAAAGCAGAAAAAGAGAAGGAATTTCAGAGGACAAAAAAGTTCATGAATATAAATAAATATATCACAACAAAAAATGAAGACCTGAATATGCCATCTACATCTGGAGTACAAATTAATGTATCAGTAGCGGAGCCTCTATCTGACAAGTCAAATCAGATAACTGAAGATTGTGTTGCAGAGATTGTGGACAATGCTTCCCAAACTGAGATAAGAAGCTGTGGTACAATTACAAATGCTGCTCAAGATGATTTCATTGGTGATGTACAACAAACACAAATTCTAGAAGACGTAAGTACTGTTGTCCCGAATATATCGGATCCTGCGACTTGGCCAGCCACTCGAAATAGTAAAATCATTTATCATATAATTACTAGTGGCCCAGTGCAAGCTCACATTGATAATTATCCGAAAAGTGATACAGGCCGACATTTCTCTAATTCGCATTTCACAAAAAAACTTGCAAACAATGAAACAATTCAGCGCCGTTGGTTAATTTACTCCGTTTCTAAAGATCGAGTTTATTGTTTTTGTTGTCGACTATTTGATAGTAGCTCAACGTCGAACTTAGTATCTGAAGGGTATAACAACTGGAAACACTTGTCTGAAATGTTAAAAATTCATGAAAATAGCACTTTTCATAAAAAGTGTTACCTTTCATGGATTGAAGCTGAACTACGATTAAAAATAGGAAAAACAATAGACTGCCAAGAACAACACTTGATTAGAAAGGAAACTACAAGATGGAATAATGTTTTGTCTAGATTGATGCATATCACACTTTATTTAGCCGAAAACAATATGGCATTCAAAGGTACTTCCGACAAACTATATACGCCAAATAACGGAAAGTTCCTAGGCTTAGTACAACTACTAGCCAAATTTGATCTAGTCATGCAGGAGCACTTGCGATTAGCTATGAAAGGTGATGTCTCAGACCACTACTGTGGAAAAGACATTCAAAATGAATTAATAGAGCTGATGGGTGAAAAAGTGAAGTCAGAAATCATATCACGTGCAAAAAAATCAAAATATTGTTCAATTATAGCTGACTGTACTTTGATATCAACACACAACATACAGCGTAGTTTATTCCCGGAACTTCAACCAACGTAAAGCTCTGCTATGTGACGTCACCAAAGTACCGACAAGAACTCCCATATTCCACCGACCCACGGCAAGGGAGAAGGAGTTCCACCACCAGTCACCTCAGTTTTTTACTTCGCCCAGCCGTTAACCACCGACTGCCAGTTAGAGTAAGTGTTGTTTCTCAGTGTTTTTTTTTGGTCCTGCTCAGACTCATTTTGTGTGTATATATTATCTCCGTTTGTTTTGTATATATTTTGTTACGACTCCTTTTGTGTGTATATATTATCTTCGTTTGTTTTGTATATATTTTGTTACTTGTCGTTTCCGCATATTTGTATTCTAGTTGTAGGTTATTATATAGTTAGGTTTAAGGTGTAAATAAAGTGTTTGAAGGAATCAAAGACATATCAAATGGCGCCCAACGTGGGGCAAGAGACAGTCTATTAGTGAAATAGAACGAATCCGCGCATGTGCACTAAACTGAACTAGCCAGTACAAAAAATTTTAACCATGCCAAGGAAGAGTGAGAAGGTAATCAACGACGAGGAGGGAGACATCGCACTTCTTGGAGTGCCTAAACACCAAGTGGCGCCCAATAGCGAACCGAATATCCATTTCAGTGGTCTTCAGCTGGAGACCATTCTACAGCGGGTCTTAACTAACGCTCAAACACCACCACCGGCCCCTTCATTCAGCGGTGACGTGACCGAAGATCCCGAGAG
>NW_020439028.1:501379-528964 GCF_000699045.2 Agrilus planipennis
CCCCGTACGAACTACTGTTTGACTAGCCTTGCCACTCATTCCGGTAAGTG
Source organism: Agrilus planipennis (assembly GCF_000699045.2). Lineage (NCBI taxonomy): Eukaryota > Metazoa > Arthropoda > Insecta > Coleoptera > Buprestidae > Agrilus > Agrilus planipennis. The sequence continues at coordinate 501,430 of NW_020439028.1, forward strand.
TTGCTGAAAAGCTTGACTAACGTTCACTTTTTATGCATAGTTTTTGTAGAAAGTAGTATGTATGTACCTTTATAAGTATAATCTTTATTTTTTTTACAGATTTCACAGTCATTGATCATCGCCCCCCCCGTACGAACTACTGTTTGACTAGCCTTGCCACTCATTCCTATTAGCCGGACTGGACGAGCTGATCACTCGGAGTCGCGGGTGGAAAAAAAACAGAAGTAATGAATCATGTCCTATAAAACTGTATCTTTATTAGGAAGGTTTCCGATTCATCCGCCCATAATTAAGTACAATAAGTTAATTATTAATTGCATGAGCAGACCACTAAAATAAACAAATACTTATACAATGATCTGAATTTTAGAATTCAACCCCTTGATGGCAATGTTGATGGTAATCACGCGGGACGCGTGAAAGTCAGGAAGGGCCGTATAAGAACAGCGAGAAGGCATCCCGGTTCGGGCCCCGTTGTTATGCTAAGGCGCGACATCGGGGAACCACGAAAACTATCAACAATTAGCCAGAAAGGGAAAACAAATAGAGAACAGAACGGTTGTGCTAGCGAAGTGGTATGCACGTGAAAAATAATATATAATATATTCAATAAAATTAGTTATAAAGAATTAAAATTAAAGTAGTTGTGAGAAGGTGATAGATTTCTTTCATGTAAAATAAATACCTGTTAAATAAATATAATTACAATTAGAAAATTCATTACATTACAGAGGGAGTTTCTAAAATAAATAGCAATTTAAGAGGAGGTGATAGGCTACTATAAAACAAGAAAGTAAAGTAAATGTTTTGTGGTCCGAAAGTTTACCGTTTTCATGGAACATGTATTTGAATGTACAAGTAAGGGTCAATCCAGCACCGGTAAATCATGCAGGGAAATACAATACAATGCTTCGTTTGTATCTTCGTGGTCATGCATTATTGTTATTTGCTACATTAGAGTACGTGTGATTGACGATGTTGATGTTACAGACAACCTGTAGTAGTTCTTTGTTCTTTTAACATCGTTGTCATGTATGTATTCAGTTGAAGTCATTGGCAGCAGGTCAGGGTATCACTGCCACAGGTCAGTGTAGAATTGTAATTGTTACAATGCTGTTTAGTGAAGTAGAACTTTGTGACGTGATACATTAATTTTCGTTAAATGTGAATACAATGTCAATGCAACGATCGAATTTTGCAGTCATCGATATCACCAACCTCATCGGCAAACCGTCCTAAATTCAGAGATTGCGATAAACCGGCAATGTATACCCCACAGTGAGGGCCGTGGACGTCAACGACCGGATCATATTGTTGCTTAATTTCATACAAGAAAACCCCCAAAGTAGTACACGCAGAATAGCACGGATCCTTGGCTTCTTTCATGTTACGATGTGGCGAATTTTAAAGGAACAGTTACGGCATCTTTGTCATGAAACCTGTAATTTCGAACAATTATTGTAGTGTAGGCATGCGCGTGTTTAGTGATGTTCCGGGAGCAAAAACTTAATGAGCGTTCTTTTTAATATAGTTTCGGTGCATATCACGTATGTAAGTTGTATCGTCGTCGATTTAGTAATTTATCTAACACATGAAATACTTTAGTAGAAACAAATATTAACTGGATGGCACTACACTGCCTGTACTTGGATATTATATAAACTCGCTTATTAGGAGCTTTCGTCAGTAATTTATCGAAACGGCCTATAGGGCACTGAAGAGATCTAATGAGATCGAAATCGCGATCCACGCCTGGTAGTTTCAATAAATTTCTGACCAACAACATAATAAACGTTCTTATTATTATGGTTAGTTTTAATTTAGGGGTCAACTAACATTATGAAGACAGGGTAGGATGAATATCATTTAAATTTGTAGGGATATAAAATATTATTTAATAAAGCTAATACATACACTTTGACATTTCTAAATCATGTAACTTTAGAAATGAAATTTTGTTTGTTAGAACTCTATGAATTCTTTTTTAACGTTAAGGGTGCTTTCATCTTCATCTACTTCAGAGAAGGGATCAACGAAATTTTTGACAGTGCCAAAATAATCTTCCCTGGGCTCTTCTTTAGGTATGATAATTTTAATTAATTCGATAGGTTTCTTTTCATAATCAATAAGTTCATTGACAGTAATAAACGTTCCTTCTCCCTTAGTTTTAACAACAGGTTCAAAAGGTTTTACTGTTAACGAATCATCAGCGATATTATTTGAACGTCCACTAGTCTTCTGAAAACTTTTTGTTACTTCCATATAATCGGCGGAGTAGGTACAACTATAATTATTGTCTTCGTTGCAAGATATACACTTATAACTTTCATCTATTTCGATAGATCTCCTTTTATCTTTTATAGCAGGTTCATCAACTGGTGTAAAAACTTCTTCTTTAATCATCACAATAGGTTTAGTAATTTCTTCTTTTAATGGCTCATCAGTGATAATGCCTTTTGATATCTCCATTGTAGAATTATATTCAGAACAATTGCACCTCCTGTAATTTCCGTTGCAAATTACACATTTAAATTCATGATGTTTTTGTAAGCGTAATTTTAGTTGAAATTTGCAGACTTCACATTCGAACGGCTTCTCTGCTATATCGATTTTCATGGGTTGATTCAAATTGTTCTTATGAGAGACGCATGCTTCGCAGATACCAGATTCGAACGTCTCTTCAGTCGAATCGTTTTTCATGTGAACATTTATGTAATCCTTTCGTGCAATTTTTTTTTTGCAGCATATGCTTTTAAACTGCGTCTCAATCGAATGAGTTTTCATATGATCGTTTAAATGTCCCTTTCTTTTAAAGCTTTTCCTACAGGCTTCGCATTTAAACGGCTTCTCACTCGAATGGGTTTTCATATGAATATTTAAGTAATCCTTTCGTGCAAAAGTTTTTTTACATACTTCGCATTTAAACGGCTTCTCGCCCAAATGGGTTCTCATGTGAAAAATTAAATTGCCCTTTTGTGTGAAACTTCTTTTGCAGGCGCCGCATTTAAATGGCTTCTCGCCTAAATGGGTTTTCATGTGGACATTTAAACCATCTTTTCGCGAGAAGCTTTTTTTGCAGACTTCGCATTTGAACGACTTCTCACCCAAATGAGTTTGCATGTGTTTGTCAACAGTGCTTTTCTGAGAGAAGCATGATCCGCATATACCGCATTTAAACGGTTTCTCACCCGAATGTGTTTGCATATGTTTACTCAAGGTGCTTCTCTGAGAGAAACATGTTTCGCAGATATTGCATTTGAAGGGTTTTTCACCCGAATGGGTTTTCAAGTGATCACGTAAAGTTCCCCTTTGTGCGAAGCTTTTTTTACAAGCTTCGCATTTAAATGGCTTCTCTCCCGAATGAATTTTCATGTGAGCATTTAAGTAATCCTTTCGTGCAAAGCTATTTTTACAGGCTTCGCATTTGAACGGCTTTTCACCTAAATGTGTTTTCATGTGAACATTTAAATTGTCCTTTCGTGTGAAACTTTTTTCGCAGGCTACGCATTGGTGTGGTTTCTCGTCTATATGAGAGTATATATGCTCTTTAAGAATGTCCAATTGTACACTAACTTTACTGGAACCTACGGTCTTCGTATTCTCAACATTTTTCTCATTAGCCATTTCCGATTATTTCAAACACTTTAAGCAAATGAAATCCTTGCAGCTCACTGATCTGACGACGCTGAAACAACGCAGGCGTTTAGAAAGAGTGCATGGGCAATATAACGAACTTATTTGATATGCTCGAGTCATTTGTCATAGCATAGCGACCGACATCATGAAATTAATAAATAGACAAAAAAATTGGTAGGGCATCTTACTATGTACTCATAACATACCTTCAAGTGATGCACAACATCAAATTAAGAATAAAAGAGAAAGTTATAGTATCGACCAGCACTATAACCTAGAGAGCCATGGTCATAGGTGAAATTATTTAAATATTAAATTACAAATAACTATACATGAGACACTAGCATATCCGGCAGAGTTCGTTAAATTACATGTAGTATTTAAATTATATTTGAAATGCTAAATTCATTAATTAAACTTTAAAAAATTAATGAGAAACACCCTCAGGCCAGAGGAGTAAGTTAGTTCCTATATAGTACATGTGTTGTCAGCTTTCATTTTACCTCTAGCTGATAGAAGTGTTTTAAGTAGGTATTAATATTTATCAAGACTTTCAACTATATGCATTTGCTATTCTAAAATGTATGGTGGTTGCGTTTGATGTTTTCCTGTCAAAATACTCATTGTCTAAATGTCATTTTTATATCTGTACTAAATCTTTCCGAATTTTTAAATAAACAGTTTAAGTGAAGTCTAGAAACGCGGAATAGTTTGATGCCATTGTTCTACTATTCCTATTGAAGCGAGCACGAGCGTGTTTGTGTGCGATCGGGCACTCGTGTGTATGAACGGCTTATTGATTCGCCGATTAGCCGCGGGCGCCTTTCTTCATGTGCGCCGTATTTGTAAATGTGTGTGTCGTACCTGCGTTCTGGGAAAGCAGTTAAACAGTTCAAAGAAAAAGAAACTTTTCCAGACGTTTCAAGAAGATTCCCGAAATGAAACAAAAGAGTATTTGAAGGAAGAGACGATCGCTGAGAGGGAGTAGAAATAAATTGACTGTTGCATAAGTGAATCCAGAACTAAATTGACAGTGATAGTAGTGAAGCAAATAGCGCAGTGAATAGTGTTTTAAGTTAGTTTAAGTAAGTTAAGTTCTTTAATAATTAGTGTAAATAAATAGTTTTTGTCGTTATTAGTCTTAAGTTAATTTTGTTAAACCCACCAACATAACAACTGGTGTCAGGTGTGGGGTTGAGTAAAAGACATTACAATGGCAAAGAAGTTGTACGAATTAAAAGTCGCCGAGTTAAGAAGAGAATTAGAAGAACGGGATGAAGCGACAAGCGGTAAGAAAGCGGAAACGTTCCTTTTCGAAGACGAATTGTCACAAACGATGAAAAGTTTAGAAAAATTCGAACAATAGTAAAAGTTTAGAAAATAAATTGGAAGAAAATAGTAAAAGTTTGGATAATAATTTGGAAGAAAACAGTAAAAGTTTGGAAAATAAATTGGAAGAAAACAGCAAAAGTTTGGAAAATAAATTGGAAGAAAATGGTAAAAGTTTGAAACGTGAAACATGAAACCAACGGAATCGCTACAAGAATTCGAGGCCGATATTGCGAGACTGTCTCGACTGGCCAATCCTTATATTCCAGAAGAATTGATGGAAAGGTTGGCTATTACTGATGGACTTACGGGACAGTGACATTCAACAACGAATACGCCTTGACCGACCTACGACGCCCGACGCCAGCTGATGCATTGGCTCGTGCATTGGGGAACGAAACTGTTAAACGGATCTATAGAAAAGCAATGGGGGAATGGGAGCCGTTCTTTCGCAGTTACAAGATGGCCAAGAGAAGGTAATCGGCTATTTTAGCAAGACCTTATCAAAAGCCGAATTAAACTACTGCGTCACTAGACGAGAGATGGTGGCTGTAGTCAAAGGTGTAGAACATTTTTATAAGTACCTATATGGACGAAAATTCACCCTGCGCACCGATCATGCAGCTTTAAAGTGGCTTCTGAATTTCAAGAATCTGGAGGGTCAGGTAGCTTGATGAATTGAGAAGCTACAGGAATATGTTTTGACGTAGAGCACCGGCCTGGAATCGGACACAAGAATGCCGATGCACTTTCCAGAAAATCTTGTCAAACAGACTGCAAGCAGTGTGATCGAATGGAACAGAATGAAGGGGCAATTCGACGCATCACGGTAATCGATGAGGAAAGGTTACCTGACTATATAAAAAACGACGAAGAAAGCGACCCGGACTTGAAGAAAGTGATAGAATGGAAAAGAAACGGAAAACGACCAACGTGGCAGCAAATTTCTTCCTGTACCCAAGTAGTAAAATCGTTATGGGCTCAGTGGGGCTCAATGGTTTTGGAGGATGGCATCCTGAAGCGTGTTGTTGAAAGTTCAGATGGAGAGGAAGATAGGAAGCAACTGGTTATTCCTCGAAAGAAGGTTAGAGAGGTGTGGTGACCATTTTGGAGTAGATAAGACGCTTGGGAAAGTTTGAGGGCGATTTTATTGGGTGAACTGTAAGGAAGATGTCAAGAATTGGTGTGAGAACTGTACCACCCGCGAGTAATGGACCACAGAAAAGGCCAAGGGCGCCAATGCATCAATACAATGTCGGTGGCCCCTTGAGATAGTGAAGAGGATTAACGACGTGATCTGCCGAATTAAGAAAACTCCAAATGGGAAGCCGAAGGTAGTCCATTTTAATCGCTTGGCCCCATTCCCCGGTGCAAATGAAGAGGAGGCGCGGGCCAGATTATTAAGAACTATTCCTTCCGAGCCCACATTCGAAGAGTTCATGAAGGAAGGCCTCCATGTTAACATAAGATTTGGAGTGACGCGAGAAATCCGACGAGACCTCTTTGCTATATCTAAGGAATATTCTCTGACCCATTGCGTCTCAAACGATCTCAGAATGAACCGTGGTATCGCGACCGAGTTCAAACGCAGATTTGGTGGTTTGGAACATCCTGAAGACCAAGTACAGAAGGGAATAAGACTGTTGTGCCTGCCTGACGGACAACGCAATATCTATTACCTAGTAACTAAAGGAAGATAGTCTGATAACCCAACTTATAGAGACCTTTGGGACGCAGTAATGGAACTCTGCGGCCGTCTTTTGGAGAATAACCTATAAAAGCTGGCGATTCCGAAGCTTGGTTGTGGACTGGGCAACCTAGATTGGAGGATCGTACGGAACATGATCAATGTCCTGTTCCGTCGTACTGGAATAGACATTTTGGTTTGCAGTAATAACCCGAATCGGACCAATCATGAGAAGACCGTGGACTGTTACTTCTATTCCCGGAGTGGATGTCGTGAAGACGAGAACTGCAGATTCCGCCATGATCTTGCGAAACGATAAGTGAAAATGTTTCGGGACGAAACATCCTTAAGGGGGCAGTGTAGCGAGCACGAGTGTATTTGTGTGCGATGGGGCACAATATGAATTTAACTTTGCCAATAACCGATCGATTCATATTACAAATTAAAATAATTAAATTCACAGACAAAATTAAATTCTACATACAGAAATAAATATAAAAAAGTTTGTTTCAACCTATAACGTGAAGTGCTATATTTTATTTATATTCATAATTTTTTAACAGTATTCATAATGAACCTTCTTTTTTTATTATATTTTTATCCTAAATAATAAGTCACTAGGGATGGAGTAATGTAGTGTTGTTGTTTGCGATGTTTCTCTGTGGATGATTGTAAGTCTATGAATATATACCTTATCTATGAATACATTCATTTGTATGTGTAGTTTGTACGTTTAAAATGGTTGACAGCTCTGTAGTATATCATTAGTGTAAAATAAATAATATGTGATGTTTTTAATCTGCTGCTTAAATATTCTATGTTCAATAATCACACAAACATCCATAGAAGCAAACGCTTCTCGGAACTCGTATCAGTAAGAACTGTTACTATAACCAGTTAAAAAATAACAGCAGCTTGCTATCTAACAACCCATAACTACTGTCTAATTCCGTGCTTATTGCCGCGCTTTTGAACTGAATGTAAATAGGGTGTATAATTAATGAAGAAGAAAACATACCTAATGAGTATTTTTGCTGTGCTATGATGCAATTAGAACACAGTACACCTTAAGTTCTTCGACAAAATTATGTACAAAAGTCCACTTCATATCATGACTAAAAGACGTAGACGTAGACGTATCCACATAGATTACGTATCCAGTTATCCCCGAAGGGGCGGCAACAAATATAATATCGAATGATAAGACTGATAGAAGGGTAGCCAGACGACTTACATACATACTGACAAGTTGACTAGCTGATAACAAACTATCCACCATTGAGTTAACGATCCGCTGGAGTCTAAAAGGACCAGAGGAACAGTCAAAACGAACATTACCGAATATTGTCAAAGAGAATTTCTGTTTATCTTGCAATACTATTAACGCACTCACTTAATGCCTTGTAATTCTGCTATTGTTTTTAGTGTTTCAAATAAAACAAATGTCATTTTTTAAAGATAAACAAAAATTAGATGTGTAAGCATACATCCCTCTACATGTTTATGAAGTATTTGCTTTTAAAAATCCAATGAACGATATATTTCAAATATAAGGTAAAAACATACGTATACAAGCAGTTATACTTAGAATTATGCGAATTATTCTGTAAGCAGTGACGTATCTTAAAATTTAGCTTTCTGGTTCTGTTACGTTCGGCAAGCAAAAACATTATTTATTTTATTGATTTATGGTTTATTGTTATGTAACATTAATTCGACTCTCACGTTTGTTATTTTCCATTCTATGGCACAGTGCTATAAATTTTGGTGACCGACGTGATCGGAATGTACGGATCAGCGGTTTCAACTCTCCTGTCAAAATAGTTGTGACTAAACCTGGCAGATGGCGGAGCTTGCAGCGTTTAAAGATTTTGTAAAATGGGTTGCATAAGAAAAACAGCATTACGATCATAAAAAAGATTATCATAATTTTTATTTGCATTGCNATTCCGCCATGATCTTGCGAAACGATAAGTGAAAATGTTTCGGGACGAAACATCCTTAAGGGGGCAGTGTAGCGAGCACGAGTGTATTTGTGTGCGATGGGGCACAATATGAATTTAACTTTGCCAATAACCGATCGATTCATATTACAAATTAAAATAATTAAATTCACAGACAAAATTAAATTCTACATACAGAAATAAATATAAAAAAGTTTGTTTCAACCTATAACGTGAAGTGCTATATTTTATTTATATTCATAATTTTTTAACAGTATTCATAATGAACCTTCTTTTTTTATTATATTTTTATCCTAAATAATAAGTCACTAGGGATGGAGTAATGTAGTGTTGTTGTTTGCGATGTTTCTCTGTGGATGATTGTAAGTCTATGAATATATACCTTATCTATGAATACATTCATTTGTATGTGTAGTTTGTACGTTTAAAATGGTTGACAGCTCTGTAGTATATCATTAGTGTAAAATAAATAATATGTGATGTTTTTAATCTGCTGCTTAAATATTCTATGTTCAATAATCACACAAACATCCATAGAAGCAAACGCTTCTCGGAACTCGTATCAGTAAGAACTGTTACTATAACCAGTTAAAAAATAACAGCAGCTTGCTATCTAACAACCCATAACTACTGTCTAATTCCGTGCTTATTGCCGCGCTTTTGAACTGAATGTAAATAGGGTGTATAATTAATGAAGAAGAAAACATACCTAATGAGTATTTTTGCTGTGCTATGATGCAATTAGAACACAGTACACCTTAAGTTCTTCGACAAAATTATGTACAAAAGTCCACTTCATATCATGACTAAAAGACGTAGACGTAGACGTATCCACATAGATTACGTATCCAGTTATCCCCGAAGGGGCGGCAACAAATATAATATCGAATGATAAGACTGATAGAAGGGTAGCCAGACGACTTACATACATACTGACAAGTTGACTAGCTGATAACAAACTATCCACCATTGAGTTAACGATCCGCTGGAGTCTAAAAGGACCAGAGGAACAGTCAACAAACGACAGTCAACGAACATTACCGAATATTGTCAAAGAGAATTTCTGTTTATCTTGCAATACTATTAACGCACTCACTTAATGCCTTGTAATTCTGCTATTGTTTTTAGTGTTTCAAATAAAACAAATGTCATTTTTTAAAGATAAACAAAAATTAGATGTGTAAGCATACATCCCTCTACATGTTTATGAAGTATTTGCTTTTAAAAATCCAATGAACGATATATTTCAAATATAAGGTAAAAACATACGTATACAAGCAGTTATACTTAGAATTATGCGAATTATTCTGTAAGCAGTGACGTATCTTAAAATTTAGCTTTCTGGTTCTGTTACGTTCGGCAAGCAAAAACATTATTTATTTTATTGATTTATGGTTTATTGTTATGTAACATTAATTCGACTCTCACGTTTGTTATTTTCCATTCTATGGCACAGTGCTATAAATTTTGGTGACCGACGTGATCGGAATGTACGGATCAGCGGTTTCAACTCTCCTGTCAAAATAGTTGTGACTAAACCTGGCNTTCCCCTTTGACTTAGATCCATCCCCTTCTGCATGACGCTTCTGCAAAAATTTCGTATGTACCATGTAAACATTTTTATAATTAATTTTTCCTTATTTTTAGGTGTACCATTGTTACCAGAACCTATTATGAGGGAGAGGGGTTTTAGTTGGTAGGTCCTCCTGTTAGGGAATCCAACACTACCCAGTCGTACGGTCGGCTGGGTGTCTTTCGAAAATTTCCCCTCTCCCACGAAAACAAAAAAAAAAAGAAACGATGCAGTGACTTTTGCTGGTGTTCTTAGATGGACAGAATAACCATATTCTACTACCCACTAATTTGGAATTGTTTACAACCCCTTTTCTTCAATATTCAGTGTTCTGCATCAATTTCTGTCTGAACACGTAAGTTGCCACAACTTAACGATTTTTTACCTTCATTAATAATTATCTTAGTAATATTTAATTAAAATTGTGTTGAAAATGTTTATAGTACATTATTGAAAGGTTTTAGTTATCTACTGAAAGTTGTTAAAAATTTAATGTTACTATTAAGTTAAACTGTATTACTGTTTCTTCTATTTTGTGGCCTTTTCTATTTGGCCGATTGTCTGTTGAAGTTACATAATAATTTATTTTGTACAAGTTTATTTGTTACATTCAATAAATTTCTTTTACTATTCTTTCACTTATTATCACTTTTACACTTATAAATTCGCAAGTTTTTATGTTAAGGTGAAAAATGGACAAGTAACAATGTATTTCCTTTTTTACAAAGAAACAATGTGTTTTCTTTTATAAAAAAGGAAATTACATTGTTTCTTATCCATTTTTCACTTTAACTTGCACATTACGAAAAACAGTAAATAACTAGCACATTTAAAGTGCGCGCCTTTTTTATTTAGTTGTGACTAAACCTGCCGGAGGGCGCGCAAATCGGCGCGTTTCGAGTTGACCATCTATTACCCTTTGTGTATCTATTATCTATGGTACGGATCATCGACGTTTACAAATGGACATGCCTTAGCGGTCAGAATTGTGATACAACAAAAGAAAAAGATGGAACGAAGTTTCGGACAATATCCATCTCTCTCACGATAGTGCGTAAGCGTGTCATGAAAGAGATAGCACTAGTCCGAAACCATACGACATACGGCTAAAACACGTCCATTAATATATGTCTATGGTACGGATACACGACGCAAGCACATGTTGCCGACATCAACTTGCTGCGGTGTGCTATGGCGAAACTGCATAGTTATTTACAACAAAAACAATGTGCTTCGTAAATGTGTAGTTTATAGCTTACGCGCCTCACACGCTGAATTCAACAACAGACCCCAACAATACACCGATGATAAACGGCGATTCAACGACGCCGCAAATAGTGGTGAGGCCATAGCAGACGTAAAATTGCCGAATCCTAGACGTCATGCAACCAACGCAAATTTTTGCTGTTTAAGTAGAGACTTCGATTCGGCGAGCCTATATCTACCACCCGCTCCTGAGTACAGAGAGGACGTCGGAAAAGATCCATGAACTGTCAATGGTGATGGCGACGCTGACGTATAAGTTTAAGAGCTTTACGTCAGAAGAAAAAACCGCTTTAGAGACCACACCAAGAGCAGTAACTAGCGAGGTCAATCACTCTCCCAGAAGCATAAGCACAGGTATGTGTTACTACCACCGTAAGTTCGGAAACGACGCTCGCCATTTCCGCACGCCATGTACATACCTGCAAGGCCGGAAACTAGAGAGCCGCTGGTACGCATCGAGGCAGCAACCAGTGGGATAACCACATCAAAACGCCCAAGAAGACGGGTATACATTTCCTGATCGATTCAGGTGCGGACGTATCCGTGCTTCTCAAGCAATATGCCGAGAAGATGACCGCCAACGACAAAGCCTTATTCGTTGCCAACCAGACGAAGATCGGAATCTACGGAGAGAAGAGCTTGACCATGGACCTCAACTTGAGGCGATCATTAACTTGGAAATTTAACGTCGCTGACGTAGCACATCAAATACTGGGTAGAGACTTTTTGCACAATTTGAAAATGCTCCAAGATGTACGGCAGAAGCAACTGATAGACGCAACGACCAAGCTCTCATCGGTAGGATTAATCTAAACAATCAGGACACCCTTGGTGACTACACTCAGCAATGACAGTCTCAATACCACAAAAATCCATAAAAATTATTGTACTTACAAAAGACCAACGACTGTCGACAAACAGGAAAAGAAAACAGTTCGGTTATTCTCAGAACAGTATGACGAAGTATATTTATGTATTAACGATGCCGTTTCATTTTGCAGTAGACAAAACTGTAGAATCGATAAGTTCAAAATATTGGTTTTCATCTATGCGCAAATATGTAAAAAATTATATTAATTCCTGCTTAGGATGTTTACATAATAAAGTGCTTTTAGGTAAGGCACCTGGTAGTCTATATCCCCTTGGAAAAAACGCCTGTAAAAGTGTTATGAAATCTTGTATCTTATACTAATGGTTCATGGCTTTACGGAATTTGTATATTTAAAGGCATATGAAAACTGGCCCAACACTAAAATTTCTAGATGAAGTAATAGATAGGTATGCTGCGACCGTGGCACGACTTTTACGAGCAAAGGTTTTAAGAATACTGTTTGACATTAGGCAGAGAAAGGTCTAGTCCAGGGGTCGGTAACCTATGACCCGTGGGTCACCGAGTGACCCAATAGGTTATTTCAAGTAATTATAAATTTTCAGTATTTTGAATATCTAAGAATTGACAATTTTAATTTAGAAATGATTGATTTTAAAAGTTCAACATTATGGAGGGATACATTCAAGAAATTGTGGAACGATTTGGAAAATACAGAATTATTTTCTCATGATATCAACATGTTGGGCGCCACTTCCTACTAGGTTTTCATCATTAAAAAAAAATTGGCTTTGCCATTTTGTCCACATTTGGGTCCACTTATAAATGTGAGCAAATATTTTCATAAATGAAATTTATTTTAAGCAAAAACAGGAGCAGGTTAACTATTGAAAATTCAGATGCTTGTGTTCGACTTAAGACGACTAACTATAAACCAGACTTGACTAAATTGACGTCACAAGTTCAACATCAGGGGAGCCATTGATATCGTAGAGAAAGTTTATAAATAAAGTTTATTCAACTATGTTTGTAATTATTTTCTTAATAAAATATATCTTATTATTTACTAAAATGCTGTTTTAATATGACGATATCTCTGACCCAAACGTCTCTTTAATACTCGCATTTTGGTTGATTTTGACCCGGGGCCAAAAAAGGTTGCCGACCCCTGGTCTAGTCTAACACATGAAATACATAAGTAGCAGCAAATACCAACTAGATGTAGATGTACACTTCCTGTTCTTGGATACTATATAAACTCGCTCATTAGGACCTTCATCGGTTTAGCCAGTGATTTATGGAAATAAATAAACGTTCTAATAAAAGTAGGAGGTAAATGTAATCAAGTCCTATTCTATCTAAATTTAGTACCTACAAAATTTTACATATAGAAAAAAGAAACATTTACAAAATATCTTGTGATTCTTGCGATGCTTTTTAGAATGGAAAAAGTGGTAGAGCTATTAATATCAAAATTAAAGTGTTTAAAATACATCGACAAAAAGACACAAAAACAGAGTATTGTATTCTCCCAATTAGATTTAAAAAATATTGTTCCTTGACGTTAACGAAAACACAAGGTTGTTTCTCCTAGAAACTTCAGAAATTAAGAGCCCCCATTCGCAATATGAAATTACTCAACAGCCAAATGTTTGATTATAGTTGCGTGGTGGAAACAGGATACTTATTAAAAATCCATTCTAGTTTTAATTTTCCATATTTACGTTTAAATATGTTTTACAACTACCTTCCATAGTATATTTATGTACAGATCCTTTGTACAGACTTTTAAACAGGTTAATGCTAAAGAAACATTTCCTAGATAACGTCAATAAATTGATTTAAATCGTTTTAAATTTATTGGTGACATTTCGTCATCCTTATATACAGGGGACGGCGTAAGGCGGTGGGGGCGGTTCGCTCCGGGTATCAAGCACTGAGGGGCGGCAATAGTAGAAAGAGCTATTTCCTACGCAACTGAAAAATGTGGACATTTCGATCGAAAGAAGAGGAAGGAAGCAATTCTGAAAACGTTTGCCAGGAGAACTAGCCGAAGACGCTGTACTAACATTGAAAGAAGTGCTGTACAGAGCTATGTTTGAATGTCTTGATAGATTTTAAAAAGATCTTCGTGAAATAGTTCCAAACCTGACAAAAATCTATGACGAATTTTCAGCAGACGACATTCTTATGGAGACTTTACGACTTAAGCACCACTTGGAAGCCGCCAGCATTTCTAGTCCAATGGACTACCTTGAAGTTTCCGAAATACATGCAAAATGGGATTATTCTGAGTCTGTTCCGATTCTAGTGCTGTGTTTAAGATTTTAACTATTTGTGTTTCGATGTCTTCTTGTGAATAAATTTTCTCAAAATTAAAGTTGATAAAATCTTACTTAAAATCCACAATGAGTCAAACGCGACTTACCAATCTTTCCATATAATCTATTGAAAAGGACAGAAAGGTAAATTTTAAACATTAATCGGTGAATGAGCATCATCTAGATAATTGTAATTTTATTAAGGCAAATTGTCACACCACCACACCATAAAGGTACTGCCAAGGCGCGTTACCTTTTTACGGGTGATCGTAAGAAAACTCATAGGTATGAGAGGAACCAATGTTCCCTGATATTTCCCGCGTACTACTTTGGGGGATGTTTTCTACGAACTCCAGGATTTCATCTTCTACAGCGGCGATATGGTTCGAACGTTGATGCGCACGACTCTCAAATATAGGTTGTACTTTGCGGATTTCTTGCAATCTCTGTACCGCATTTGAAATAGTTAGCAGGTGTTGAAGTCTTCGCTGAGGATGTCGATAGCTGTACAACTCAATTGTTGCATTAATGTTTCATTTACATTCAGGATCATGCCACAAAGTTATTATACGTATAAACTAGTACCTTTCAATGAATGGTAATATTTACTTCATGTAATCACATAACAAAACGTAGGGATACTAAAACTGTCATAATCATTTTTAGTGAAGAATTACTTTGTTATTATCAAAAAATACATTTGTACAATAAATTATTAAGCTTTAACACTTTTCACTAGGACAAACAGTTCATTTGATCAACTATTCCTGGTTATTACTGACCATCTGACAAATAGATTAAAGCATGTGTTTTAAACTTATAAATTTAGTTCCTATATTTTCTCTATTTAAAATTAATGTGTAAAATAAAAATCAATACAATTTATTTTTTCACAAATAAAATTATTTTTATATTTCAAATAAAAAAGTAAAAAATGTTTGAAAAACTTACCGTCTTATTACAAATAATGCAAAAAAGGTGTTCACTATTAATAATTTTAATTAAAAAATTAATTTCTGCGTGCAATCTACTTTTTGAGCTATTTTAACTTTTCAAATATAACGTTTGGTAGTGATTAATACACTTCAATACAATAAGAACAAATGATCAAAAATATTATGTCACAATCTTTAAATAAATCAAATTATATCTGAAAATATATCGAGGGCAGGACCGTAATATTTGTTTATAACCGAATAACAAGTTTGTATCACGTAAGAAACGGGAATGCCCAGAAAATTCCGAAATTACCTCTACAGAAAGAAATTCGCAGTTGTATGGAATGCTGTTCGGCTAACGTGAACCAAGCGAAACTTATCACCCCGTATTGGCGGTTGGTGGCTGAAACTACGTAAATATTGTAGCGAGTACGAGTGTGTTTATGTGCGATCGGGCACACGTGTGCGTGAACGGCTTATCGATTCGCTGACTAGCCGCGGGCGCCTTTTTTCATGTGCGCCGTATTTGTAAATGTGTGTGTCGTAGTGCGTTCTGGGAAAGCAGTTAAATAGTTCAAAGAAAAAATAATCCGGATGTTTCCAGAAATTAAACAAAAGAGTATTTAAAGGAAGAGACGATCGCCGAGAGTAGTAGAAATAAATTGGCCGTTGCAGAAGTGAATCTAGAAATACAGTGATAGCAGTGAAATAAATAGCCTAGTGAATAGTGCTATATCAACAGTAGTGTAAATAAATAGAATAATTCATAACCTAAGTTTAGTAATAATTTAATTAAGTTCTTTAATAATAATTAATGTAAATAAATAGTTTTTGTCGTTATCAGTCTTAGAAGTTAATTTTGTTAAACCCACGAACATTACAGTATTAATAATAATATGTATTCCGGAATATCAAGCGAAGATAATGTATTCGCACGCAGAATATGATAACATGGTAGTCACGTACAGACGTTTGCTTGGCACCGTACCGAGTGGGGTGAACGCCAACAAAGATGACAGATAGATACTGACAAAATTGATTTGCAATCAATTGAAGACAATCGCAATCTGAGTATACGGGTAATTGCACGGCAAACAGATATTCAGCGTGATAGGGTGCGGCAGTGTCCTTCTATGTCCGTGTTCGCATACGAAACTCAACCATTATAATTTTAGTCATCATCTCATCACTGTCAGAGTAGTTAGGGCTTTCGGTGAGGTCATTACCCCCATATTTTTGTATATCACTAACTGCGTGGTGCGATATGACTAATTCTATTTTTTTTATGTACCTTCTGCCTTAATTTTGCTGGAGTACTGATCAGACATAGTCAGCTTGCACAGAAAATTAGACAATTTCAAAAAACTTAACAACTATTTTGATGAATGTGAATTTAACAGACATCAATTTCTTTTTGTAACAAATGAATCTAACCTAACTAATATTATAAATGTGAGTTTTTTGTTACCTTTTCACGCCTTAACTACTCAATTGATCATTGTGAAATTTTGTAGACACATTGTGAGGGGTATAGAAAAGGATATAGGGTACCTTTTATCCATCAGAAGAAAAAATACTATTCCCGAGGGATAGAAAAATTAGTCTTATGTGGTTGTCAATGACCTTTGACGTATTTAGAACATCAACGCGAGCGAAGCCGCGGGTGAAACCTAGTATCTAGTGTATAAATAGCTTTTTAATGTAAAACGCATTTACTAAAGTTAGATTGCCCATGAGAATATTATTTATTTATTTGTTATTTCTTGTTAATCATTAGAACGGCAGTTACATTTTTGGATTTCTTGTTTATTTTTTTCGTGCAATTTATTATTTCGTTCGTTAAACAATATAATTTTCATCTACTTAAGAATATTACCGTTTTTTGTTGATTTCATTACAAAATTGGTCTCNTTCTATTTCACCAACCAACCTTTTAATTCGGACAATGTTAAAAAACATTCTGTGTAGAACCATATAATTATATGAAAGATACAATTAAGGTTTGTATGCTTGGTAAGTAATACAAGTTTATTTGCAAAAAAATAACCAACATATATTACGATTTCTAAATCATACAGCTGTATAAATAGCATTTCAATTGTCAGAATCATGATTCTTTTTTAACGTGAAAAGCCTTAGTGTCATCATCAACTTCAGCAGAGTTTTCACAGATTTCAAAGTACTCTTCCCTAGGTTCTTCTTTAAACACAGTAATTTCACTTAACTCTATAGATTTCTCCTTAAATATCACAACAGAATCATTAGCTGGAGCGAAAATTTCTTCTTTAACCTTCACAACGGATTCTTCAGTTGACGTCTCATCGCAATTAGTTGAAAATTCACTGGTTGTTTGATAATTAAGAATACTTTTAGTCACATCCACATAATCGTCGGAGCTACTACAACTCTTAATACTCTTATCGTTGCAAGATAAACACTTATCATCATCATCCAAATGGGTTTTCATGTGATCATTTAAATATTGTTGTTGTGCGAAGCTACTTCTGCAGACAACGCATTGGAACGTCTTCTCGGTCAAATGAATATGCATGTGTTGGTTCAAGTGATGCACACGAATAAAACTTTTTCTGCAGATACTGCATGTGAACGGCTTCTCGTCTAAATGGGTTTTCATGTGATACTTTAAATTCTCCCTTCGTGCGAAGCTGTTATTGCAGACTTCGCATTTGAACGGCTTCTCAATCAAATGGGTTTTCCTATGACTGTCTAAATAATCCTTTAGTGCAAAGCACTTTTTGCAGATTTCGCATTTAAACGGCTTCTCAGCCAAATGAGTTTTCATGTGTTTATTCAGCTTGCAGTTATGAACAAAGCTACTTGTGCAGATGCTGCATTTGAATGGCTTCTCGTCCAAATGAGTTTTCATATGATCACTGAAATAATCTTTCCGTTTAAAGCTTTTTTTGCAGGTTTCGCATTTGAACGGCTTCTCGTCTAAATGAATTTTATTGTGAACATTTAAATATTGTTTTCGTGAGAAACTTTTTTTGCAGACGTCGCATTTGAACGGCTTCTCGGCCAAATGAGTTTGCATATGTTGATTCAACTTGTACTTAATAATGAAACCTTTATTGCAGATACTGCACTTGAACGGCTTCTCGTCCAAATGGGTTTTAATGTGATAATTTAGATACTCCATTCGTGTGAAGCTTTTTTCGCAGACATCACATTTGAACGTCTTCTCGGTCAAATGAATATGCATATGTTGATTCAAGTGGTGCACACGAATGAAACTTTTATTGCAGATACTACATTTGAACGGCTTCTCATCTAAATGGGTTTTCATGTGATAATTTAAATACTCCCTTCGTACGAAACTGTTTTCGCAGACTTCACATTTGAAAAGCTTCTCGTCCAAATGGGTTTTCATGTGACTATCTAAATAATCCTTTAGTGTGAAACCTACTTTGCAGATTTCACATTTGAACGGCTTCTCGGTCAAATGAGTTTTCATGTGTTTAATCAGCTTGCAATTATGAACAAAACTACTTGTGCATATGCTACATTTGAATGGCTTCTCACCCAAGTGGGTTTTCATGTGATCACTAAAATGATCTTTTCGTCTGAAGCTTCTTTTACAGACTTCGCATTTGAACGGCTTCTCGTCCAAATGAATTTTGATGTGAACATTTAGATATTGTTGTCGCGAGAAGCTTTTCTTGCAGACGTCGCATTTGAACGGCTTCTTATCCAAATGAATCTGCATGTGTTGATTCAAGTGGTGCATAAGAATGAAACTTTTCTTGCAGATAGTGCATTTGAACGGCTTTTCATCCAAATGAGTTTTCATGTGATAATTTAAATACTCTCTACGTGCGAAGCTCTTTTTGCAGATTTCGCATTCGAACGGCTTCTCGTCCAAATGAATTTTAATGTGAGCATTTAAATATTGTTTTCGTGCAAAGCTTTTTTTACAAGTTTCGCATACGAACGGCTTCTCGCGTAAAAGGGTTTGCATATGTTGATTCAAAGGGCACTTATGAACGAACCAGTTCTCTGACCTGACGACGCTGAAACATAACACAGGCTTCTAGAGGAAATATACGTAACGTAGCGAATGAAAAATGTATAGAATTGACTAGAATTAGAACTCACTCGTGCCGTAGGTGAGAATTCTACCACTGAACAATTTGTTTTCTTGAGAAATTATATTCAACTAATTTTAAATAATCAATTACAAACGTATAAGACACTGATAAAGTTCATTAGGTTCGGTGAAAATGTTACCTCTATCGAAAACAGAAGGATATTTTTACAAAATTTCAAAAAAATCTAAATGAATTATTTCAAGCAAACTGGATGCCAATTTTTCTTTCTAATTTGTGAAAATACGGTATGCTATCGACTAATTGTTAAACATAGAGTAAGACATTAACCATTGTTATACTAGGTTTTTCCGAAATAAGTAGCAAGTATCACAGGATATTAACTAGATACAATAGGTACTCACATGGTGAGTAAAGCAGCGTAATTAAGGGACAAAAGGATAATCTTAAGAAAGCCAGAAGGTACAATTCGAAGCCGGTCCTGAGGAAAACAGGTATTAGCACAGTCCTGGGAAGCACAGCCATTTATACAGTGACTTGCGATAACAACTAAACAACCACATTGATGAAGAATAGCTTCATACCATGATACTACAAATAAGAATGTTTAGACGCCCTTTACGATACAAATTAATTTTGCTTGCTATTAATAAAAAAACAACCCGCACACACACACACACATTACAGTAAATATAATTAACAAAAAATTCTTTTAAAGTGTCTATTAATAGTGATTATATTGATGATTCTGTGACATACGAAGTTGAGGCGAGAGGCAAGATGATCGTTGTTATACTTCGTTTAGTTTCTCTAGCTATGTGACCTTTAGTTTGACCGGCGCAAAGTAGAAAAGAACAGCACTAGGCCAGAAAAGGAAGGAGACAACTCTCGGCCAAACTCTTAACCGATGAGGAGAGTATAATCCGTACAGTATTGCACGGAAAACTTGACCATTTTATTCACTACAATTGAATTGCTCAAATGTGCTGTTATTGGTACCATTTACTACTGAAAATATCAACGAGATGTTTATTGAAGATATATTAAAGGCTTTAACACTTGTTTTCGACTCGCACTACTATTCATGATTGAACAAAACCTTTGGCACGTACTGTATGAAAAAGTATGTTTAATGAACAAGAATCGAAAGTATAATGAGCCTTTTCTCCCTACCTACGGGTTTTCCAGCGCGCATCCAAGACATCGGAAGGGGCACATCGGTAGAGAAAGTAAATGAAGTATAGCAATATTTTTCTTCGAGCGTACCCGAACTTTAAAGCAAAACCGTCTTTTGCCGACACCCCTGGCGTCCTCAATTATACAGCGAGCGGGTTGGGACGTTTTTTTTTCTAATGTTTGCCGGTTGCCAGTTGTTTTCCGGCTGTTTTTGTTGTAACAAGTCATAAAATTAGTTAATTGCTGCCTTTATGGATTAAATTTTTAATACGATAATAGTAACCAGACAACATTTTTAATTCTGTTTTTTCTGAGATTTTTTTATGTTATGTGGATAAGTGCTAAACCTTGTAAAGGACCAGGAATCAAAACGAATTTTCCGTGCTGTATTTCCAATTTTGGTTTTGCTTATGCCTACCGGTCACGCTACTCTCCTTTATTTTGCAACAAACTCGCCAGTCAATTATTATTGCTTTTATAACTTATGATGAAGGAGCAGAACTAAAACTGAACAAAATTAAGGAAAGCATGTATTTTTTCTGCAGATTTTTTTAACAGAGGTTAATAGAACTTTAGATGCGTGAATCCAGGTATCACAATTGGGCACTGATCGGATAAAGACGCCCGTAGTCCAAGCTTCTTACCACAAAGTATTTTCAATATTAGGTAAAAATTCGTAATCGGGCACTGATCAGGCAAAAGTTGCTGTAGTCCAAACCTTTTATCACAAAAACCTTTTGCCACAAAGTACTTAGTACTAGATAAAAGTGCGTGACGCACTCGTTTTCACAGGTTTAGACCTTGAATTCGTGTCCTGTAGTCACGACTGCACTTCAGACTTTTTGAACAAAGCCGATTATAAAATTAATCAAATATCCAAGGTGACGTTTCAAGAGGAGGCGGTTCCAGAAGGAAATCAACGACAGCGCCCAGGCAGTTAATAAACTTTTCATATAAGTTTTTGAACTAGTTCTAGTTCAAATCTGCAGCTGAACAAATACGCAGTTGCGGCTTTTCCTGATTAAATGTTTTAAAATTTAATAGCTGTCTGGTGTAAATTATTTTTATTTAATCATACTTACACGCTATCACAAAAAAGTAGACTACAATTAATCAGCATTTTTTATTTAGGTCCACACTTCTTACCTTGTTCTATCAAGCAAACCTAATTCTGAATTCTCATTTAAGTTCATCAGAGGAAATTTCAGACCAAGGTTCCTCCGCAGAAAATGTTTCCGAGAAGAGTTCGGAGATAGACCTAACCTTAAGTGTTTGTTTCTTTATCCAGACCTCAGGCTTAATAACTCCGAGAGAGACAACCCTGTACAATCTTGTCCCAAAAGTGACACTCCAAAAAGTGGAGGTTGGCAAATCCACATTGCAATTATAGCCCTAACCTTCTACCACCTATTTGTAGGTGTTTATACTCTTTGACCTGCATTACATTCACCTACCTTCATCATTTTGAAACTGTAGGCAAGACCTTTATCATAAAGATAGCAATTTCCTACATGATGTCTGGTTTTCAGGTTAATCGCATCAAGTCAATGAATTTACTATAAAAATGCATTGCAAAACTACGCTTGTCTATCTGCAGAAGCGACCAAAAATTATAGATTTCAATAAATATATTTATTATCTTTTAAACTGCAAATTGTCTGACAAAATTTTCACAAAATTGCAGTAGCTTAAAGAGCTACACTTCAATGGGATACGAATTTAAATTAGTACTCTTGGCGCTGGACAAGTTTGTATAAAATGCTGGAATATAAACTATGATACACTCGCAGTAGCATTATGTAAGATAGACAGACTTCGTATTACGCAGAATCTATCTATTCACAAATGTGGTCTTGTGATCCTGTACAACAAACCAAACAAACAAATAAGGGCTTTATCTCTTCAACGTCGCCAAAACTTTTTTGAGCACTAGTCATGGCAATTAAAACTAACTCTGGAAGCCTGACTGATGCAAGACCTCTTGACAAGTTTTTAACGACCTGTTAAAGATTTTCAAAGAGACTTTATCCCGGGGTTGCGCTGAAGGACGACTTCACATCACCCTCCGTTACCCATACAAGATCCAACGGCGATATACCACGCCAAACAAACCTAAGGCCAAGTTCTCAAGGAGTTTAGACAAACCCCAGCCATCTCCAATAAGTAAGTGGCTTGTTGGAAAGGGGTGAGGGGTAGACGGGAACAATATTAAAGAACTTCTCCACCTGAAAGATAGTCTAAGTCAAAAGGACCTTCTATTTACGGTCACCATCGCTTTCTTACTCCAATGTTTAACACATCTAAGACAAAATGGAGCCATATGATGATCAAAATTGAAACAACGGTAATATTTTCAGACTTTATTCTCCGATTTTTCTAAATGAAAACCTCAGAGGGTGGTTAATGCAACACCCTTCCAGACGCAAACGATACCACAATAATGCTCTGAAATCATTCACAACATTTAACGTTCACAGTTCTTCGGGTTTGAATATTACACTTTTCTCCAAAAGATAACACGATTCCTAATTCCCATTCAAATGCGTTAGAGGCGTTTACCAGGTTTTTCCCTTACTTACAAAAGGTAAAGTTTCCTTCTGGACAGACTACCGTAATCTTGGTTATACATAGAGTACACAAGAATAGTAAACCCTTTCTTTCTTTCGAAAGAAATCTTTTAGACAAGACTTGTACCAATAGAACTCATTTCCAGTCGTTTTGCGTCAGCCTAGAGGAAGTCATACTCCACTTAAAATTAATAACTCGCAATTATCTGTCCTACTTTTCTATTTTATAACAATCATAGCATAACAGAATTATTAGAAGAAAGTTGTAGGCATTTTTAATGCACAGGTTTCTAAGTCAAAGTACAATAGACCTCGTATACCTCGTGAAACATTACGTGCATGTCTTGCCGCAGTTTTACCGCTTATTTAATGAAGCAATTTCAATAAAAACGGAGGAAAACCCAGTTTTTAATATCAATTTTGTAAACATTATTAAAAGCACCTTTGCTAACGAAACTATACTTTAACCAAAGCACTTTAAACCTCTACTAACCCATTTTATAAAATCCTTGAAATTTTTGGATACGTAAGGGTTAGCTAGTTTTAAAATACTGAAATATTTTGCTACACTTGTGTACGTAGTTAGCGAAGTGTGATTGTTACCTCGCATCAATCACAGCATGTTGCCTGTTTGATGTAGTTTTGGTGTACGGGCTACAATTTTGTGCTGCGCTCCATTCTTCAGCTTTATTCTGAATTTTAACCCGTTACAACTCAACTAATCGATGAATGTCTTATTTATCAATGAAATTAAAGTTTCTAAATGAAACATTTAAAACAATTAAAAAAATACAGTAGTAAATCAAATATAAAACACAAAATTGCTGTTGCTAGCACTGAATACATTCTTTGATTATTATTACTTATTCTGGGCAAACAACAGAAAATAACCGTGATATTGTACACAACGTCAATCTCTAAACAACATGCTTCTGAAATAAGTGGCGAACTTGCGGGAGGTAACAGAACACTGAAAAACATGAAAATTAAGTAAATATTTGCAAGTCGGAAAATTCGTCGTTTTCGAGAAAAAAGTATTTGAATGCACAGGCAAGGACCAATCCGACCTGGTAAATCACGCAGGCACAAACAACAATGCATCGCCACATCTTGTAATTAGCAACATCACTGTTGTATTTCTTTTCGATGTTTATGTTAAAGCTAACTTGCAGCAGCTATTTGTTCCTTTAACGTTGCATCGATATAATCAGCAACGACTTCCTGATCATAGAGGTGTCTAAAAATGTGATACGGAGATTACGAAAAACCGGCAATGTACGGCCTACATTTGACAACCATGGGCATCGACGCCCAATCCATATAGCTGCGTAGAAGACAAAATCCTTAATTTCATAGAAGGCAACCCTCAAACTAATCCGGATCTTGACTTCTTCGATGAGATTCTATGAATCAGCGCGTGTATCAAACGCCAGTGCACAACACTCATGACCTGCATGACCGTGTGATGGTCACTGCAAAGGAAATACACCAACTGTCGAAAGTTTTTGCGCGACACAGAAATAATTTTTGGTACACGTCTTGAATCATGTCTTCACTTACTTATGCTTACGTCAACCTCATTATCATAAGGTCGTCAGTCCTAAGAGTGGTTAGACAGGCACCTCCACACTTTCGTATCCTGAACCAATCTTATAAAATGCTTACGTGGCTTACATTTTTTTATATTTTCTAAATGGTTTTCTCCTTTCTTTTGTACATGTTAAAATATAATTTAAGCGCTTTTATCAAGGACGAACAAATAAAAATACTTATTAATTTTTATTGTAATGGGTCTCAATTGTTGCTGATGTTTACTTTAACTGCGCAACAACCGGCAGTTTACATTCTCCATCGATGTAGCGACTGAATTCATTGCATAGGTATAAACCTACATTGTCAATTGAAGCTTAAAATCGGATTCGGATCCTTACAATTTTTTGTCCCTTAATCGTGCTGCTGTACTCGTCATGCAATTCCCTATAGCTTCTAGTTGATACATGACAAAGCTTGGTTCTTTTTTCATAAACACGCTGTATTTGTTCGTTTTTACCATGTATGCATTTTTATACACTTTATTTTTGATGAATTTTACTCAATGGAAATAATGGAAAGGGTAGCAATATAATAAAAATTAACTTAAGTAACATTTATACACAAATTTATGCAGCATACTTTTTTTTTTCTTCAGTATTAGTTCTGGATATCTATTTATCTACACAAATATAAGATTCTAGTTCATTAAAGGCTATTTGAGTTGAATCTAGGTTCACCTTTGCACTATCGGAAGGCACATATGACAAACTATTAGTTTGCGGATACGTCGTAAGCGCAACAGGCAGTCCGTTCAGTGGGTCGGCAAATTCTCATCATTGGACACTTTTTACAGATGCAACGTATTTAATAATATACTTTGAATTTTAAAAAAAAGTATAGAATATGAAGTTATATACAGCTATACCAATTCGATTACTAAGTTATTTTGAGATAGCAGGTAAGTAACAAATTGACGTTTTGAAATCTTATACTTAAAATCTGGTAAGTTCTGAAGCATCTATTACCTAAATTGCATCAAATAAGAGTTGTTTTGTAAAAGAAAATATTCTCAGACCAAGTAGTTAAGTTTTGGTAAATACGATATATCCAAACAAGGGGCAATAATTAACCGTCGATAACAAGCACGTTTAAGTGATAATGGACACCTAACAATTGCTAGGTAAATTTCACTTGCCAACTTATCAGTGAAGAAAACCTCATTTAAAGCCGTTATAAAGTTATAAATGGGTCATTTTATGTTTAAAAAATAAAATATATTCATTTTATGCACCAAAAACTAAACAAGTTTTGATTTTATGCAAAATATGTAATTTCTAATGTGGGTAATCGTATTACAGCCCATTTCAAGTATCCTTCGTTTAGTTTCTCTAGCAATGTGACCTTTAGTTTGACCGGCGCAAAGTAGAAAAAAAACAGCACTAGGTCAGAAAAGAAAGGAGACAACTCTCGGCCAAACTCTTAACCGATGAGGAGAGTATAATCCGTACAGTACTGCATGGAAAAATTGACTATTTTATCCACTACAATTGCATTGCTCAAATGTGCTGTTATTGGTACCATTTCCTACTGAAAATATCAACGAGATGTTTGTTTATATTTGAAGACATCTTAAAGGCTTTAACGCTTGTTTTCGGCTCGCACTACTATTCATGATTGAACAAAACTTTTGGCAGGTACTGTATGAAAAAGTATGTTTAATGAACAAAAGTCGAGAGTACAATGAGCTTTTTTCTCCCTACCTACGATTTTGCCAGCGCGTATCCAAGACATTGGAAGGGGCACATCGCTAGAGAAAGTAAATGAGGTATAGTTAGAATTGTGACCTTGAAGAAATCTGCGCGAAGATAGAAAGAATACACACTAGGCGTGAGCAAGACAGAAATACCTGGAACAAGCTTGAATGAGCAGAACTCTCGACTCATCGTCGACTCCTACTTCAATAACCAAGTCTTCAATTACCCTATCGATAACTGGATCTTCTAATGTGTATGCATCTTCTTGCTTAATAACTTTTTGAACACTCTTTCCCATTTTTCGATAGAGAAAAATTCTTCACAAAGTTTTTTTACGTCACCCAAGTTAAAAGACACATTGCGTTCTGTAACAAAATGTTTTAGAGCTGCCCAAACATATTCAATGGGGTTTAATTCTGGATGATATGACGGTAATCGTAAAACATCATGACCAGCTTTTTGTATTATTTCGTCGATGTCGTAGATTTTAAACTTCAGCAATTTGATACAATTCTACTTTAGGCATACTTTCTTCGACATCTAAATGTCTTTTTCGTAGCCAATTCTGCATCTTTGTGTTTAACGAGTTCGAATTAGGGCACTTTCTTTTCGAACGTTGCGGTACGAGGCATTGTCAATAACTACAATTGACTGACAAATTAGGGAGCAGTTTTTCTTGGACCCACTTTCGGTAGTTGTTGTAGTTCATGTTAACATGATAATCGACTGTTTTTAAACCTGACTTGTAAATCAGACAGGCGTTTTCTATAAAAGCCATCTTGCCACCAGCAGGAATAATAATTAATCGACTCCCTTTTGCTAGTGGTTGCAAAAGGCCTTCTGAAGTATCATCGGCTCATAACTTTTTGGAAGCACAATTTGAATATATATATAT
>NW_020439028.1:529509-569605 GCF_000699045.2 Agrilus planipennis
AGACATATTAAAGGCTTTAACGCTTGTTTTCGACTCGCACTACTATTCATGATTGAACAAAACTTTTGGCAGGTACTGTATGAAAAAGTATGTTTAATGAACAAAAGTCGAGAGTACAATGAGCTTTTTTCTCCCTACCTACGATTTTGCCAGCGCGTATCCAAGACATTGGAAGGGGCACATCGCTAGAGAAAGTAAATGAGGTATAGTTAGAATTGTGACCTTGAAGAAATCTGCGCGAAGATAGAAAGAATACACACTAGGCGTGAGCAAGACAGAAATACCTGGAACAAGCTTGAATGAGCAGAACTCTCGATTCATCGTCGACTCCTACTTCAATAACCAAGTCTTCAATTACCCTATCGATAACTGGATCTTCTAATGTGTATGCATCTTCTTGCTTAATAACTTTTTGAACACTCTTTCCCATTTTTCGATAGAGAAAAATTCTTCACAAAGTTTTTTTACGTCACCCAAGTTAAAAGACACATTGCGTTCTGTAACAAAATGTTTTAGAGCTGCCCAAACATATTCAATGGGGTTTAATTCTGGATGATATGACGGTAATCGTAAAACATCATGACCAGCTTTTTGTATTATTTCGTCGATGTCGTAGATTTTAAACTTCAGCAATTTGATACAATTCTACTTTAGGCATACTTTCTTCGACATCTAAATGTCTTTTTCGTAGCCAATTCTGCATCTTTGTGTTTAACGAGTTCGAATTAGGGCACTTTCTTTTCGAACGTTGCGGTACGAGGCATTGTCAATAACTACAATTGACTGACAAATTAGGGAGCAGTTTTTCTTGGACCCACTTTCGGTAGTTGTTGTAGTTCATGTTAACATGATAATCGACTGTTTTTAAACCTGACTTGTAAATCAGACAGGCGTTTTCTATAAAAGCCATCTTGCCACCAGCATGAATAATAATTAATCGACTCCCTTTTGCTAGTGGTTGCAAAAGGCCTTCTGAAGTATCATCGGCTCATAACTTTTTGGAAGCACAATTTGAATATATATATATATATATTCATGTTTCATCCATATAAATAATTGGTCTCCCTGCCTGACGAAAAGCTCTTATTTTTTAAAAAAAAGCGACTCACAAATGTCGAATTTTGGTTTTTTTCCGCCGAAAACCAATTTTTCGCAATACTCGCCAGATACTAACTTTCGAACCACAATACCCCGTGTCGTCTTGGTATTTCTGGTGAATATTTTTCAGTGTTGGGATCATCTTTTCAGTAACATAAAAATTATCCGCCGTTCTCCTTATAACATCTTAGTCAAACTTGTCGAAGTCAGTTTTACGACGTAGGTGTCTCTTATTATATTTGGATTTCATAAAACACCTGGCCTCACTTTTTTCTTCTTCGAAGCAACCCTTGTTATAGTTGATAAACTTAGCCCGGTTGCTGCCGCTACACGACCTTGTACTTTTTAAAGTGGAAGAGTAAAACCTTTTTGTTCTTTTTCAGCGTTCATGAATTGTAATACATTTGCAACGAATTCTTTACACTAAATACTTAACGCTTGTTTTCGTTTTCTATTGTTTTCCATGGCAGTTCAAATTTTGCAAGTGGTACTGTACACTTTTGTCTAGTTCTCGGTGGATGAGCGGCGGAGAAATGAAAAAAAACTAAAAAAACTTTTGGGTGTTTCATTCCCACCAGCCAGTAATGCTGGTGGGCGGGCAGTCCCTCCGGGCTATGCCGGAAGGTAGGGGGAATGGGTGGGTGGTGGTTCGGGTGAGAAAGATGAGACGGACGAAATGAAGACAGAAGAGAGTGAAAGATTATCTGTGGAATATTACTGCCTCAGCATTTGCCTAAGTGATCCAAGGAAACCACAGAAAAACTTGGACCAAGGCAGACGGACAGACCCGGAATCGAACCGGCGTCCTCCCGAATGCTAAGCAATGGTCTAGACCTCTAGGCCATGCCGCTCGGAGAAATGAGCTCCGCAGGCAAATATAATTGCATTTGAAATTATGCT
Organism: Agrilus planipennis; assembly: GCF_000699045.2. Classification (NCBI taxonomy): domain Eukaryota; kingdom Metazoa; phylum Arthropoda; class Insecta; order Coleoptera; family Buprestidae; genus Agrilus; species Agrilus planipennis. The sequence goes on from NW_020439028.1 coordinate 531,508, forward strand.
ACAGCGCATTCTAATAAAGGGAAGGGGCATATCTCTAACTTCTTGAAATGAACTGTGAACGAATACTTGGGTGAATATATTCGGGTAATATTCCTAATAATAAAAAATGTTTTTTTACATAAAATCCAAACCCTAATGGTCAGGAACTACAAACGACTCACTTTCAGCTGATACAGCACTTTCGTCAGATTTGTTTCGTAATTGTTTCAGCACAGACAGAGATGCAGCTGGCCTGAAATTATTCTATATCGTAGTCGACGGGGGAATAACCACAACGCGACGGTAATGATGTTTAATGATGGTCACGGTGGAAGTGATGCTGAAGGTGATGATGAATTGACCATTACCTTAAACAATAGACAAACCTACATTTAGGACATCGTGGCCTGTTTGACGGGCACATTTTGTAATTGTTATTTAAAATATCACAGACGTTACTGAAGCTGTCATTCATAGTATTCATAAATTCATATTTAGGTCACTGGTAGAAAGTTGATACATCTAATGTAAGAAATAATTCTAAGTTTATTACTATTCGGGTTACAATAATTTTATTCACTGTTTACTCTTGCCCTTTCTCACACACCATCACCTTGCCAACCCGGATTATTCATTAGTGATTCCCCTCGTAATTTTTCCCGCAACAAGGACCTCGTCATCCTTCGTATTTCCTCGTGTGCCTCGCTATCGGCATCAGCGTTTGGCCATGGTTATTTCCACGGGATGCTAACACTAAATTGTTTATTTAAAACTGAAAGCTAACACCTACTTTTCTACTGTGTTAGTAGGTCAATTAGCTACCATTTAAATTTTGGAATTAATAATAAAGGAGTCGGGTCGAGAGGCGATAGTTGCGAGTCGAATTCAAGATCACGAAGATGAAGGTTGGTATATCCAATTTCTAAACATATAAACTTCGTTGCTGTATAACTGACGCTGCCCGGAACAGGATAGAGAAGGTGAAAATCTAAGAATTTAACCCCAACACCTCAGAGTTTCAACTTCTGCGACATACCTATACACATCAGGAACCAACATCCCTGGCAAAAACTTCCGACACCTGGAACAATGTTTCAATCACCTTCAGAATTCCTCACCTTCGACTAGACCATTCCTGACAGGACATTCCACTAAAGGATCAAGAATATTGGGAGGATTTTTAAACGTGAAAACAACTGCTGTATCTTCTCTTTTTTATTGTTCTCCCCTTTTCCTTTTTTGATTATTACACGACATAGCATCTCTAAACGAATTTTTAAAATTAATCAAAGCTTTCGGTGAAGTAGTCGTTCGATTTGATGGTTCTCCCGAAAAAGTAAATATGTTTATTTCGGATTATGATAATTTTGACGCGAACGTCTCTGCCACAACTCCGACCTATAAAAATTTAATATTTCAACACATTGTTAGCAAATTAACAGGCAGAGCAGAATCAGAAACCCTATTATTCAGATTTAAAAATAAGAAGGCCAATTTTTTTTCTCAAGTACTTAATTACTGCAAATAATTAGATAATGAAAACAAGAAATTAGAGATAAATAGGCAAATGGCAGGTACTTCCAAAAAGCCACACCCACAGAACACCATCACACAAAAGCAACCACAGACAAATTACTTTGTACCTCGACAAAATTTCAGTCCAATGCAAAGACAACCCTTTACCAACCTCCAAACCTTTCAACAAATTCCTAGACAACAGTTTCATTTATTAAACCGAAAAACTCCCACCAAACCTTTCATTGTGCCTAAGCCTCACCCGGTATTGCAACAACACAGGAATACACATCAAATTCATTCCCCAGAAACTCCAAATAAAGGCGACGTTTTTATGAGAACTATTTCCGAATTTAGGCGATCAAATAAAACCCAAAATCAAAGACCCAACAATTTCCAAAATCAACAACGACCTAATTTCCTTGTTGAAGAATTAACCAATGTTTGTGACGAGTACGAAAACGCTTATTTACCCGTACAGGTACAACATTTCGATACCGATACTTACTATGAACCTGACAATTTCACAGATGAAAATACTATCCACGAAAACGAAAATGAATACTTTCATACACAGGCCCCGAAAGACAAAATTACATAGATCTAGAAGAAATTAACTTAATTAAATTAATTAGTAAAAACACCTATATTGCCATACATTTACTCAAATGAATACGATTGGAAAATTTTAATTGGTAATGATGCTTCAGACTCTAGCAACCCTTTGAAGTTAAAACAGCCCACTGACAGACCAAAGGACAACACAAATTAACGTTCTTTTATTACACGAATTTGATAAATCAACATATATTGAATTTTCAGTTTTCGACTTTCATAAAACTTAAACAGTCATGCTGCCTTGACTAAAATGAAAGCAATTATAAATTATTCCAACAATACTTTGACTACTGAACACACACAAGTACATTTTCACGAGACCAGAAATAAAATAGTAGCGAACATCACTTGCAAAATACCAGTTTATTTACACAAAGGATCTTGTGTTATTTTCAACCACGAACAAATTGTATCAGGTATGTACAATGTAGATAACGGTTTCGCTGATGTGCAATGTCTCAATAATATTCACATCAATAAGCTAGACAAATGCGTTTACTCAGACAATGCCCCAATTGATGACAATTTAAATCAGAGCCGGGCAAACTCGGATCTTTTGCATCCCGAGTGATCCTCAAGGTTAACCAAGTAGCTCCTCATTGATCCTGCGAGTGCGAGTGAGATGATTCTTTCCTTTTCTTATCCCTTCCATTTCGTAGATGAGTTGCCTCTTCCATAGTCAAACCCAATAGTTTTGCGAACGTAGTAACGAAAATTTTCGTAGGTATTATTTAAGTTGCGAGAGTCGCTTTCGCTCGTCTACGGGATGAAGGGGCTTGATTTGGGAGTGGAAGGGAGAAGAAAAAGACAAAACAAAATTATTCATTACTGCTTACTCTCTCGTACTCATTGAAGGGTATGGAGTAACTCAAACTAAACTCATGTAGCGGCTCCTGCGAAGTTAAAGTTTGCCCGGCTCTGATTTAAATTGCAACGTAATCAAACAACTCAGATTAGACGACATAAATTATAAAGAAAAAAATAAAATTACAAAACTGTGCAAAGAATTTAATTAAATTTTTAACGACGATCAATAAAAATTAACCGAGACTACACAAGTAATGCATCACATTAGGACAACTGACGATTCACCCGTTTACCAAAAAAATTTCCGTTACCCCTAAAAACTTAAAGATTCAAAACCAAGTCAAAAAATTACTTAATGACGGTGTAATCAAACCCTCCGTTTCTCCTTACGCTTCCACTGTTTGGATTACTCCAGAAAAAATGGATATCCCAGGAAAAAAGAAATTACGCATGGTAATTGATTTTCGTGAACTGAATAAAAAAACAATTGAAGACAAATATCCTTTGCCAAGAATCAAAGAGTTTAAAATTATTTAGGAAAATGGACCTATTACTTTACTTTAGGCTTAACTTCCGACTTCCTTCAAATCCCTCTTTACAAAGACAGTACCGAAAAGACAGCCTTTTCTATTGATAACAGTCATTACGAGTACGTACGTATGCAGTTTGAACTGTACTACGTGACTTCTTGTGCAAATTTGCTTTCGTTTACATATACGAAATTGTCATACTTTTAAAATCACTAAACGAACACATAATACATCTAAAACAAGTTTTTCATAGACTAAAAGACGTACATTTAAAAGTATCATTAGACAAATCTGAATCTTTAAGAAAAGTTTCCTTTTTAGGAAATATAATCACTACCGAAGAAATTAAACCTAACCCCGCCAAAATTACTTCCATCAAAAAAATTCCAGTACCCAAAACTGTAAATGAATTGAAATCATTTTTAGGCTTGAGCAACTATTATCGAAAATTTATAAAAAAAAATCCAAAATTGTCATTCCCCTTACGAGATGTTTAAAGAAGAATACTTCAATTAATTTTAAAGACCCCTCGTATTTGGAAGCTATTAACAAAATTAAAGAACTAATTACAAACGCCCCTGTTCTAGCTTATCCAGACTTTAATAAACATTTTTCTATTACCACCAACGCTAGTGATAAGATGATAGGTTCAGTTATTTCCGAAGAAGGGCGCCCCATTGCTTTATACTCTCGTACCCTTAATACGACTGAAAGAAACTACAGTACTACAGAAAAAGAATTATTAGCTGTAGTAGACTCTTGCAAACATTTCAGGCCCTACATCTACGGTAGGAAATTCACTCTTTTTACAGATCACATGCCCCCTAGTTTGGTTGCAAAACCTCCAAGAACCTAATAGTCGATATAGCCCACTGGAAAATCAAACTTTCGGAATACAATTTTGAAATTAAACACATTAAAGGTAAAGAAAATCATGTAGCAGTTGCGCATTCGCGAATGGAAGTAAACGCCCTTGCAGAAGACGACGATTTAGATTCATTATTTGTCAACCCCTGTTCAGATCATGACTTACGACTTTTTATCACCGAAGAAGCTGATAAACATCTAACACAATTATCCAAATTAGTTGAACCCAAAAATGACAATGACGATTTAGTCACTGTACAGTCGAACCAAGAAAATCCTGTACCCATTATGAAATTATCAGAAGAGAAACCCCTTCAGGTTTTCCCTTTACAATTCACGTTGAAATTAGGAAAACGAAAATTCACGACAAAAACACTACCAAATGGTAGATTCGGAATTATCGTTATTTTAAAAGACGAACAAACCCTATTTTGGATAAAACATCAATTGACTAACCATTTAAAGCAGCCATTAAAGTTAGAATTCATTTTGATAACAAAATTAAGGACTCTTTCCAACAGTCTATATTTCAAACATTACATGAAGTATTATCAGGAAAATATATAGTTACTTTTACATAAACCCATCTTTGACCTAACTCCCTATAATGCAGAAAAGGCCCTTGAACTAATATCGAACAAAATTTTATTATCCCAATTTAAAGAAATTAATCACAATTTACATTAATAAATGCGACGTATGCCTAAAATCAAAATATGAGCGAAACATTTATAAACCGCCATAAAGGCCACTGGTATCTTCAAACCCCTTTGAAATCATTATGATGGACTTGTTTACAATTGAAAACAATACATTTTTGACATGTTTCAATCCATCCGTAACATGCGCAAGCTTATCATATAACAGATAAGAACGGTATTACTATGGTTAATAAATTAAGGCATTTCATTAACCATCACAACCTCCCAAGAAAAATATTAGTTGACATGGGAACCGATTTTTACAACCCTCATCTTAAAGATTTTTGTAAACTCTACCACATCGACTTACATTTTGCAAGCACTGGCAACACAACTAATATCAGCCCGCTTAAAAGAATTCACGGCACACTAAAAGAAAAATTAACAATTTTAAAGCAAACCAACTACGAAAAAATTATTTCACATTTAATGATACAATCCATTTTTATGTATAAGTTGGTAACTTTAACTTATTTTTTTTTACACAGGATCCCTTGGTGGATCAAATAGTTCAAATAGTTTAGGGGTGCTGATACAAACAATATGTTACTGCTACAGCTTCACCTGGATAATTGTAATTTTATTAAGGCAAATTTTCACACCACTATTGAGGTACTGCCAAGGTACTATAGCGAGCACGAGTGTGTTTGTGTGCGATAGGGCACACGTGTGTGTGAACAGCTTATCGATTCGCCGACTAGCCGTAGGCGCCTTTCTTCATGTGCGCCGTATTTGTAAATGTTTGTGTCGTACCTGCGTTCTGGGAAAGTAGTTAAACAGTTCAAAGAAAAAAGAAACTATCCGGACGTTTCGAGAAGGCTCCCGAAAGGAAGCAAAAGAGTATTTAAAGGAAGAGACGATCGCAGAGTGAGGAGGAAATTAATTGACCGTTGCAGAAGTGAATCGGGAAATAAATTGACAGTGATAGCAGCGAAATAAATAGCGCAGTAAATAGTGATATATCAACATTAATGTAAATAAATAGTTTTTGTCGTTATCAGTCTTAGAAGTAAATTTTGTTAAACCCGCGAACATTACAGTACGTTACCTTTATGGGGGGTAAACTTACCAAAAAAGTTAAATAAGTCTTCAAAAATTTCGCACCACTCATTTACCGAAAGCAGTTCTCGCACCAAAAATGATTATTATTATTTTTTAAAATTCCGTCCCACGTTAAGCAAATTTGTCGGTAAACAATATCCTATGGAAAGAATTAGTCTACACAGTACTTTTCTTTTGAAAGGACTGACACAAAACCCTGCTAAAACTCCACGCACAGAAGCCACTTCTCCAGTTACTCTTTACATTGAAACTATTGGATCTCCAGAAAATACTTACGACTAAATATTCCATCGAGAGTGTCGGGACCATTACTTTCCAAAATAAAAGCGCCAACCGGGAAATCAGTGGAAATTATTAAAATAAAAGCATTTAATTGCAAATTAAGGGATTAGTGGTTTTGACAATAAACATAACCTTTGTTTTTGTGATAGTCTAATATTAGTATAACCCTTTTATTAATAATAAAAAGTAGAAAAAATATAAATATTTAAATAATCACTTAAATTAATAGAAAGAGATGGTCAAGAACACTCGGAGCGCAGCAATCAACAACAAGACGCTACCAGATATGATGGGAACAAATAAAAGGGATAAACAAGGAGCAAATTGCTCCGATATGAAATTAATTCTCAGCAAACCTTCGAAGCTGGACATGCTGGAAAGCCTGAAAAGAGATATCGTCGAGGTTAAGAAAGCAGTGCAGGAACTACAAACCATTAAAGATGGTTTCAATGCTAATGTCCTAATCTGTGAAAAAGAAAATGAGATGCTTTGGGATAGACTTCAGAAATTGGAGCTCAAGGAGAACCGGAGAGAGAAGAACGAGAAACGACGAAACTTTGTTATTAGAGGCTTGGAAAACGCAGAAGACTTTGACGTAATGAAAGAGTTTTTATCAACTCGCCTGGATGTTGAGCATCAAATCGAGGATATAACTCCAATCAAAAAAGAGGATGCAGTTGTTCTCTCGATAGTTAAAATGGCAACCATAGTAGGAAAGCACAACGTAATGAAGGCTAAAAGAACCAAACTTCAGGGCTCGCGTATATTTATAAATCATGACTTAATGGACAACAAACGGAAAGAAAGAAATAAAGTCCAGGAGAAAATCCAAAACCTGGCAAGAGAAGAGGAAGCTAAAGGGAAAGAAGTGCGAATTCATTTTAGGGGACTGACAATTGATAATGCAAGATACACTTGAGAGGAGCAGCTGCAGCCCTTTCGAGTCAAGCAACGAGAGCAATCGGGTAGAGTTAGAAGCCCCGACCATGATCTGGCTCAAAACAACCAACAAAGCAGCCAACCTGCACAACAAAATATAGCTAACGTTGTGTTTTGGAACGTGAGAGACTTTGGCAATATATTTGACATTACAGAACAGGTCTATATTGAAGTTTTAAAGAACAGCGTATTGATAGGATTTACAGAAACTTGGCATACAACGGCATCAATTAGTCTACCATACTTCGTGAAACATATGGATGTTGCGTCAGTCCCTGCAGTGAGAGAGAAAGCCATGGGCCGGGCTAGTGGCGGCCTCTACCTCCTATGCAACAACAAAAAATTAAATGGCTACAAGGAACTAAACTCCAACGATACGTGGATGGCTTGCTCTCTCCTGCTTGACTCCAGGCGAGTTAGTATCTTTCAGGTGTATTTAAAACACCACCACTACGCCTCACCACTTGAAATGTTACCTGAAGAGATTGAAACCCTACTTGAGAGTAACCGTGGTGACGTAGTAATCGTGGGAGATTTTAATGCCAGAATTGGAGCAAGTAATCAGTTAGACTTGGAAACGGTAGAAAACACTGTGCTAACTGCAAATCGGGGGGCCCTAGACAACTTTTGAAAGCCTGGATTTTGTTATGTTGAACGGTAGGACGCCATCAGATCTTGAAGGTTGTGCTACGTTCGTAGCTGGACGTGGGTCCATTACCATAGACCATGTCTGGGTAAACCTCGATGGGCTGGCCTTTATTGCTGATTTCAAAATAGTCAATGCTGGGACCTCGGACCATTCACCATTAATACTTATCCTTTTCCTGCCTGTCCTAAAGCAGGGAGAGCTCGATCAGCCAACCTCTGAAAAAATACGATGGAAAGAGCGAGGTGGAAAGAGGATGCTGCGGAATATTATCACGAGTTGCTGAGTTCTGAAGCGCTCCAGCCTGTCTCCGTTACTAATCAAGATGTAACAACAAAAGCAGCAAGATTCACTGCGGCTATCCAAATAGCTGCAAAGGAGGTTGGCATGGTTAAACAAGTTCCTTTTTTAGCCTGAGCTGGGGCATAAAAAGAAAAAATGGTTTACTCAAGATTGCCGGGCTCAAAGATGTGACGTGAAACAAACCGAGAGATTATGGAGCAGGCGGAAAGATGTAATATCAAAAGCCGTAGCGGTAAGAAATGACTACATAGCTATGATCCGAAAAAGAAGAAAGAGCTAGTCAAGAGGCAGCGGAAGGAACTAGTCGAAGCCAGGGATATAAGAATATTCTAGCGTGTCGTCAGCGAGTACAGGAGGCAAAAAAAACATGTATGCCCTATCCCGGATCACAAATAACAAGAATTTTACTTCAACATAATGCCAAACCAAGTGCAAGTCACCTATACTATTTTTGGACGTCAGACACCCAGTACTTGATGGCGACATTACGGTAGATGAGGTATGGCAAGCGATTAACCGAGCTAAGTCGAACAAGAGCTTAACTATCGAGGCATCGCTCTAGCTAAAGCCAATGTCAAAATATTCGCCGCTGTGCTGGCAAGGAGGCTGTCTTTATGGTGCTGGGATGTAGATCTACTACCGGAGGGACAGGCGGGTTTCCGACAGCACAGATCTTGAAGATAATGTCTTTGTTTTGAGCACAAAAATAACCACAACACTATGCAAGGAGAGTAGAAAACTATATGCTTCATTCATTGACTTTCGTGGTGCGTTTGACTCAGTGGTCCACGCAAATTTGTGGTCTAAATTATACCAGGCTGGAATTAGTGCACAAATAATCAGAGTGCTCCAAGATTTATATAATAAAGCATCAGTGAGGATTAGGCTAGACGAAATACATCGAACCGAAGAGATCAATGTAACAGAGGGAGTCCTGCAGGGAGACCCACTGAGCCCACTTCTCTTCATTATATTTCTCCACGACTTAATGAACTTTTTTGTAAAAGAAGGACATTACAATGTGATTAAAGACATGGACATTCTACTATTTGCGGACGACTTAACGTTGATGTCAAATGATATCGTCGAAATGCAACACATGCTAGACAGGCTCTAAAAGTACTGTGAATTAAACAAATTAACAGTCAACGTTCAAAAAACTAAGGTCACAATGTTCCGCAAGGCGGGCAGAATACCAAAGCAGAGAAGGCTGAAGTATAAAGGTCATCCCCTAAAACTAGTAAAGAATTTTGTGTACCTGGGTGTTCAGTTTGCTTCCTCAGGCCTGTTCACAGCTACTGTCCAATATTTCCAAGCTCGGGCTGGAATGTCATTGAGCGCCGTCTGGAGAACTTTGCTTTCCAGTAAAATGTCTGATTAGTCCCAACGTATACTGCTGTTTAACGTCATTATATCGGTAGTTCTCCTTTATGATGCTGGCATCTGAGGTCTGAATCACACCACGGAGCAAGACAAAATCTGGCAAACGTTCTTGAGAAAGGTACTCTTTTTACCACAGTGGACCACGAACTATGCTTTGCGGCTGGAGACAGGAAGTACTACACTAGAGGGCATGGTCGTGAAGAGAGCGCTTACTTTTTAAGCCCGAGTTCTTGACATGAAGCCATCGAGTTACCCTAAGATATGTTTACAAAACCTAAAGGCATTACGTGAAGATCCTACTAATATACCTAGTCGCAACTGGGCCACGAAAATGAGGGATCTTTTTATTAAAACAAACTCTGAAGGACTTTTGAATTTATTGGACGGCGATCCAGTTAGAGCAGAAATCGCAAGAATCATAAGATCAACTTTTATTGCCCAGTACAACGACAGAGCAGATTACCTAAGGTAGGACTTATCTCTGCAACAACAGAGTCATCGCCCAGCTGAGACTTGTAGGGGGTGATCAAGTGACTATTAAAGCTATGGGCAATAAATACTGTATAGACACTAGTGAAATGTGCCTATTGTGCAATCAAGATGCCAAAGAAATCAAGAAATTCGACAGCGGTATTTAATGTGCCACTTTCCAGAAGTACTTAATCCTGTTGTTAGACAGAAGGCCTTTAACTTATATAGCTATATACCAAATAGCTTGTAGCCACGCTCTGTCGTGTGAGGTGAGAGATGTGTGACTATCAAAGTTGTGGTTCTGAGAAGAACCGATTCATAATACCGTTGGATACATTATCTGTATCATTGATGATTGGCACAAAATCACAGCTTCCAAGGGTTGACGCTTTATCAGCGTTCGAATAATAGCGAGCCTGGTGTTAGACTAATTTTATTCGAATATTTACAGAGTATTTATACAAAATTTATTTACATGGTTTAAATGGCAAAGAACATTTCAGCACATTACATTTGTGTGTGTATTTGCTGTTGACCTAGTTAGTCGCAGAGTGTCGCGACCTAACCAAGTCAGCACAAATGTAGACGCTTAATTGATACACAACAATAAATGTTTTCTTGCTATACCGAGTGTTCCCACATGCTTAAAGCTACGATCATTCGTGCTGGCTGAATAGTGTACTTTAAAACTGACAAAATGTGTGTTTGTAATGTTGACAATTAGTTGATTACACTTTATCAAAAGCGTTTATATAATATGTGTACTTGTATCTCCATGAGCTTCACAAGTATTAATAATAATAAAAAAAATAGTGAATCTCCAGTTTTTGAACGTCTCAGGAAGCTAGCTGGTAAAAAGCTCGAAGCACTTCGTTTTGAAATCGTGTTTATGCTCGAACAACATATGCTAAGGGCTTCAAGAGATCCATGGGCAAGTCCAATCCATCTCGCACCTAAAAAAACTGATGGATGACGTGTTCGTGGGGACTACAGAAAATTAAATGTTAAAACAACATCTGTTAGATATCCATTACTACTGCTTCAAGACTTGTTTCAGCGTCTTCAAGGAAAAAAAGTATTCTCAACTTTGGATTTAGTAAGAACGTATCATCAGATTCCCACGGCAGAACAAGACATCCAAAAAACTGCATGTATGTTATTATGCCATTCGGGATACGCAATGCATCACAAGGCACTCAATTCGAGTCAGCCCTCTTCACTTCAACAGCAAGTTTAGTTGGCGCTTTATGTATTAGAACAACTCCATGACATCCAGCTACCAATGGAATGGTAGAGCGCATGCATCAAACTCTAAAAGCAGCTCTCATGAGTCATCCACAAATTCCTTAAACTCGGCGTCTATCAACTGTGCTCCTGGGACTTCGCACGTGTATTAAAGAAGATTTAAAAGTCTCACCAGCAAAATTATTGTACGGTAAAACGCTGTATGTTCCTGAAGAATTTTTCGTAAATCAGGACATGCCAACAGATCCACAAAAACTGAGTACATGAGAAGCATCATACCAACTCCTACTGCTCATCATATGAAAGGTCGAGTCTTCATACTTAAAGACCTACACAACTGTTCACATGTGTTCCTAAGAGTTGATGGAGTAAAAAAACCACTCGAACCACCGTACTTCAGACCATACCAAGTGATTTAATGAGTCAATGACACAGTGTTTAAAATTAATGTCAATGTCTATAGAAAGACTTAAACCCGATTATGAAGCAAAGAACGACGTCACTACCTCAGGCCAAGGCGATGTGCCTGAAACACCAATTCCACAACAATGGGACTCCGGTATGGACCAACTTAAAACGTACACCAGGAAGAAGAAAATATTGTTCCCGAGTGAATGCACTAGGTCACTAGGGAGGGAGTGATGTGGCCATTCTGCACAAACTTCTGCTGCCAACCGCTAGAGGCGCAAGTGTGCGTGAGCAGGTGGTAGCAATGAAAATGCAAGTAGCCAACAGACAAAAGAGATAGACAGTTGATATCACGCAACAGTTGCAGTTCTAAAAATATTTATAAATTGTTATTTGTTAGTTGCCATTTGTATTAGTGAAGGTTTAATAAATATTATAATTAGTTTAAACAGTTGTTCCTGCTTTTCAATAGATAGCCCAAAGTATCTATAACTTATCAAATTATAACTACGCCAACAATAAGTTATCGTTGTCAAACCAGGCAACACTCTATTACCTACAAATTCAGCACTTATTTCTGTTACACCCTGTATATATCTTATCTATGCGAGGAACAATCAAAAAGAGCTCGAACTATGTCCATAGATAGTAGAACTATGTCATATAGAACAGTGTACTGACAGCCATAAATGCTTCGCCGCTCGATGATTAAATTTTAATTATACTGTGCGCGTGTAAGGGATAGGTTTCCATAATTGTAGAAAATAATAATAAATGATCTTACACGAACACTACAAACTTTATTTTAATTTAACAGTTAACAAGCGCGAGAGAATACAGCAGATAAATGGCGGAACAACTAGTAGTAGACTATATCGATTATTTTTTACGCGCCACGTTTTAAGACTCCAGAGTGACTAAGACCATAGACTAGTGTAGACTTGACAAGCCCGCGACAACCAACGTCATAGAAGTTAGATGTTCTATGACCATAGACATAACATGATACACTACAATACAATTAGAATAGATAGATAGGGCCAAAAAGACAAGCCAACAGTTAGCTTTTCTTACCGTAGTTCTATGACCTCAAGCATACCCCTCAAAAAGGACATCAATAAAAGTAAGCAAATTAAAAAAAGTAATACAATTTCAATTCAATTCGATTGACTTATTCATTAAAAAAAAAGAAAACATACCTATTGAATATTTTTGCTAAACTACGTTGCAATCACTGCAATTAAAACACAGTACTTGATAAGCACTTAAGCAATATTAAAACGTGTGTTAGTATTTTCGGAGACTACAGTATAGAGAAAACAATTAAAAGTAAACACGTTTGACACTGTGTACGTCAAGCAACAACACTACTTTTCTCGGAATAATAAGAACTACGCATAGTACATTGAACTACGATCAGCTATAAACGTGTATATTAATGTGTAATTTATGTAAAATTTATTCATTTGTCTACATTACGTTAACAGAATTCTTTTGAGATCACAAAAATATCGACAGTGAAAAAATATTAATCGTTAGATAACGAATAGTTCAGTTCATCTGTACCATTTTCATTGTTTACAGACTTACAGTTACAATATTGCAAAAAAATAATAGACTTTATAGTCAGTTATGCAGGACAATAAACAGCACCTTTAATTAACACACAGAGAAAGAAGTAGTGAGTCCCACTATGTTCCTTTCTTATTACAGGGCTGTATAGAATTTGCTTCCTCTCTTCTATTATCTCTATGATCGCAACATCTACCTACGGCAACGGCAACAAGATAATAAAGTATTATTGGTGGCAAACATTGAACGAGTCACCGAGTCTGTTTTGTAGGTTTCTGAACGATAAGTGAGTGAATGTTAATATTTAGTTACGATTGTCAACATGTCAACAGTATTGATGAAGTCGCGGTAATTAAGGGAGCCGCAAATTATACAGGTAAATTATTATAGTAGTTGTTTCATGTATTTACATTTTCGTAAACGTAAAAGACGAGAGATTTCCAGTGGCGTCACCAAATTTGTATTTCTTCAATAATGTCTCTTTTGTTGGGAAATTAAAAAAATAAAGATATAATAGTTTTAAAAAAAATCATATCAATTAGCCTGGAAAAAGCATAAACATGGAACGTACACACTTTAAATTGTATTTTCAATCTTTTAAAGTAAACAAGGCATATTAACATCTACTTCATAGTAAAAGACAAGTGATTTCCAGTGGAATCGACAAATTTATAAATCTTCAATAAAGTTTTTGTTACGAAATTGAAAAAATTGAGATGTGGTTTTAAATAATCCTTCATCCTTTCTTTCTCTACAACAGTTTAAGTTCTGCAAATACAAATTAAATACACATAGTTACGCCACTGAACAGATCACAAAATTAAAGGTAGGAGTAGTAACTGTAGTAACATTTTATGTTTGACAACTTCTATTCTTCAATGGTTATGATAGTCTTTTCGACTCATTCACTTCAGCGTAAATTATTACTGCTGTCTGCTATCTTTAATCTTCTTAAATACTACATTAATATGCGGTCATAGAATATTTGATGTATTCATCCATCTGCAAGATCGGAAATTGCGGACAGAAATACTCCCTTTTATAGAGCCTCATTAGTTTGCAACTTGATTGTGGACTTATATAGTCTATTAATTGTTTGCGCAGATTATTTGGAAATTTGAGGAATTGTCGGAAGGAACACTTGTGATTTAAGGTTATTTTGTGGTAATAACAAATAAAATAAAAAATGGACGAGGAGAATAAATTGTATGACTTCTCAGAAAGTCTTGATTCCGACATAGAGATATGTTGAAAGAAAAGGTTAGACAAAAAAATGAAAATTTCGGTAATGGTGCAGATGATACCTACTGATCAAGAATATTCTGTATACGGAGTGTAACAGAAATAAGTGCCAAGCACGCAGGAGGTGATAGAGCACTGTAAAACAAAAATTAAGTAAATGTTTGTACGTCCACCATTTTCGTGAAAAACGTAGTTGTAAATACAGGTAAATTCAATTCCGGCCCTGGTTCATAAATACGTCCCGCAACGCTACACTCAATAAGCTGGAAATTACTGGCATCAGTACTGTTCGTTTTGTATTTTTTTGCTCATGTATTAATTAAGTATTTATCAGATTAGATTAAGTGTGTTTCAGGGTGTTTATGTTAACAGACAACCTCTAACAGCCGTTTATTTTTTAACGTTTAAAGCTTGTGTAGTTCAATAAACTAATTCAGCAATACAACATCAATTATCAGTCTAAATCAGTCACTGCAGAACAGTCGATGCCTAATTACGGTTTTCAATCATATGACTGAAGAAGACAATCCCCCAAAATAGTATATGCAAAATAGAACGTTGGCTTCTTTCAGTATGGCAATTTTTAATGGAACAGTATTCTTATTATTTGCAACGAGTACAAACTTTGCTATACTTCATTTACTTTATGTAGCGATGTGCCCCTTCCAATGTCTTGGATGCGCGCTGGCAAAATCGTAGGTAGGGAGAAAAAATCTCATTATACTCTCGTATATTCATTAAACATAATTTTTCATACATTATCTAAAAGTTTTGTTTAATCATGAATAGTAATGCGAATCAAAAACAAGCGTTGAGGCCTTTAATATGTCTTCAAATATAAATAAACATCTGGTTGATATTTTCAGTAGTAAATGGTACCAATAACAGCACATTTGAGTAATGCAATTGTAGTGCATAAAATGGTCAATTTTTCCGTGCAGTACTGTACGGATTATACGCTCTTTACCGGTTAAGAGTTTGGCCGAAAGTTTTCTCCTTCCTTTTCTGGCCTAGTGTTGTTCTTTTCTACTTTGCGCCGGTCAAACTGAAGGTCACATCGCTACAAAAAGTAAACGAAGTATACAAACTTATTTTCAGCCGCGAGTGGATTTGTATCGGTGGTTTCAAAAGAAAAATACTGCATAGCCTAATTTTATTCACAGGGTGTCGTTTACAGACAGCTTCACGTGGGACGGAATTTTGAATAATAATAATCATTATTGGAGCCACGCATATTCGTACATCCTTCGCGATTTCAAGAAGTGTTTTCGGTAAATGTGTGGTACGAAATTTATTGGACGTTTACTTTAGTTTAGTTTACTTTCAATCACCGGAAAAAAGTAACGCCTTTTGGCAATACTTCAATGCTGAGTATCGAACGTCTAAGATAAACAAAAATAAACATAAACAAGTTAGTACTACACCCTGTATAAGTATATATATATATATTGGATACGGAAATCACGTCATTATCTACTTTTTCAGCTTTGAAAGATCAAAAAGTACCTACAACGACGTGTTGTCGATATCTCGCAAACTAATCAAGTAGTATTAGGTCGGGAGGGAGTAAGGGGTTGTTAAAATTGTATACAAGATTTAAGTAACTTCCTAATACTTATATAGGAGTATTATATATATGGTCGTAGCACTTGCTCTAAATTACGTAATGCTTAAGCTTAACTTGATTTCCCATTAAAATTAATAGTTAAGTGTCAGAACGCTCCCGGGTTCTAATTCAAGTCGATGGTACACCTTTTGCTTTTTTTAAATTTGTTATACACCTCTTAAAGGTTAAGTTATGGATAGTTTAAATTGCCGTGATTAAATATATTATTGTTTCTTTTTTATTAATTCCGTAATGTTGCGACTCTTGAGCATATCTGGTAAAGTTCGTTGGGTTGTTCGTCTGCTTTCTTTAGACGCCTGTGTTATGTTTCAGCATCGTCAGATCAGTAAGATGCACGTATTGTATTTGCTCAAGAACGTCGAAAATATGTCAGAAGTGGAAATAATTGAATCTGCGAAGACCATCGGTTCCAACGAACTCGATGTACAATGTGACATTCTTAAACAACACATACACAGAAAGCTATACAAATGCGAAGCCTGCAAAAAAGGCTTCACACGAAGGGGCCATTTGCTTGATCACTTAAGAACCCATTCGGGTGAAAAGCCGTTTATATGCGAAGTTTGCAAAAAAAGCTTCACACTAAAGGTTTCCCTAAAAATTCACATGAGAACCCATTCGGGTGAGAAGCCATTCAAGTGCAATATCTGCGAAACAAGCTTCTCTCATAAGAACAGTTGGAATCGACACATGGCAAACCATTCTGGTGAAAAGCCA
This sequence comes from Agrilus planipennis, assembly GCF_000699045.2. Classification (NCBI taxonomy): domain Eukaryota; kingdom Metazoa; phylum Arthropoda; class Insecta; order Coleoptera; family Buprestidae; genus Agrilus; species Agrilus planipennis. The sequence goes on from NW_020439028.1 coordinate 548,422, forward strand.
TTCAAATGTGGTATCTGCGAAACATGCTTCTCTCATAAGAGTACTTTGAATCAACATATGAATGTCCATTCTGGCGACAAGCCATTCAAATGCGAAGCCTGCAAAAAAAGCTTCAATCAAAAGTGTAATTTAAATGCTCACATGAAAGGACATTTGCTTGAAAAACCATTCAAATGTGAAACCTGCAAAAACAGCTTCACTCGGAAGCGCAGTTTGATTCAACACATGCAAACCCATTTGAACGAGAAGTTCAAATGCGAAGTCTGTAAAAAGAGCTTCACACGAAAGCTATATTTACATGATCACATGAAAACCCACCCGGGCGTGAAACCATTTAAATGCGAAGCCTGCAAAAGGAGCTTCGCACGAGAAGTTTATTTAAATGTTCATAAGAAAGCCCATTCGAACGATAAACCGTTCAAATGCGGTATCTGTGAAACATGCTTCACTCAAAAGAGTTCTTTGAATAAGCATATGCAAATTCATTTGGACGAGAAGCCATTCAAATGTGAAATCTGCAGGAAAAGCTTCACACGAAAAGTTTATTTAAATGTTCACATGAAAACCCATTCGAGTGAGAAACCGTTCAAATGCAGTATTTGCGAAACATGCTTCACTCACAAAAACACTTTAAATAATCACATGCAAACCCATTTAGGCATAAGGCGGTTCAAATGCGAAACCTGCAAAAAAAGCTTCACACAAAAGATACATTTACATGATCACATGAAAACCCATTCAGTCGATAAGCCCTACAAATGCAGTATCTGCGAAAAATGCTTTTCTCTGAAGAGCTATTTATATAAACACATGCGAACCCACATAGACAGTGAATCATTCAAATGTGATCATATAAATGGAACTACTAATGCTGTAGACGAAGACAAGGGATCTGTCGAACTGACTGAAATGATTAAACTCAAATATCAGAAAGTAACAAAAAGTTATCAGAAGATTAGCAAACGTTTAACTAACATCGGTGAGCCGTTAACAATAAAACCTGCCGAGCCTGTTGCAAAAAAGGAGGAAGAAGGAAGGTTTACCACTGCTTATGAACCATTTGTTGGTTATGAGCAAAAACCTATCGAATTAAGTGAAATTAGAGTACCTGTTTTTTATGAAAAGGAACCTATCGAATTTAGTGAAATTATTATACCTAAAGAAGAACCCAAGGATGAGTATTTTGAAAATGTCAAAAATTTCATCGTACCTTTTCCAGAAGTCCATGAAAACACTAAGGCATTTACCCTTAAAGAAGAACCTACAGAGTTCTAACAAATAAAACATGTAGCATTTCCAAATGATTATTTAGACTTAATAGAAAAGCAGATTTTTGCAAATATACTAGTGTTACTAGTCAACCAGCACATTATTAAATTTATTATATCTCAATTGCACTATTCTACGCAGGTATTGGTTTAGAATTAACCTGTTTTAAAAGTTGGTACAGCAGGCTTTGTATCGAATAATGTAAAATGTTTACAATAAATTGTAACCGAATATTGTTAAGAAATATCATTATAAAATTTCTACATTTTATTATTTGTGTTCTTTATTTTCTAAGGATAGTTTCTCTAAATTAACTTTCACTTTATAAGAACCATCATCCTCGTGTAGAGCTGCGGTTGAGGATGTAACGCTTACTATATTACGTAATTACGTTATAATTATCTAATTATTTCAAAACTGGACAGCACAGATCCATCATCATAAAGTTGTCAGTCCTAAGACTGGTTGGATATGCACCTCCACTCTTTCCTATCCTGAGCTAAACTTCGCATTTCCCTAAAACTAGAACAGCCCACATCCCTAACTATCTGCGAACAGTAATGTAATCTAGATCCACCTCTGCCCCTCCGAACTCCCGTTTCTGCCACTAATATGCCTCTAACTAGACCTTCATGCCTGAGAAGGTGTTCTACTAACTTATCTCGCCTATTTCTTGACTTCTATAGAGTCCTCTGTTCTCCTATTCTTTCTAATACCTCTTCATTACTAACCTTCTCTATCCACGGTATCCTCATCATCCGCCTGTAACACCACATTTCGAACACTTCTAACCATTACTTTTCCACCGCACCCATTGTCCATGTTTCGCACCAGTACCTCTCCGTGCTCCAAGCATACACATTTGACATCCTTTTTCGAATTTCCATAATTATCGTTCGCGATCATAGAAATGCCTTTTTTTATTGAAAGTGACTAGACCCTGCACTATCCTCTGATTTACATCCCTACTACTCCTTCCGTCCTGACTTATCTAAATTCCTAGATACCTAAAATTCTCCTAATTTTTCGAATCCTATCATATTCGCTCTTTCCCTACTTTTCTTCTCTATGTCTCTATATCCCTGTCATTTGTTTCTCCCACCGCCTTTAGTATTTCGTCTGTCCTTGTACCTAGCCTATCACGCTTTTGTTACATTTTAGCCCTAAGTCAAGACGTTCCCTACCTTTCCTCTTTTTCAGAATTTTCAATTTAAGATTGGACTTCATAACCATTAAGTTATTATCGCTATCTATATCTGCTCCTTGATAACTCCTAAAGTCCTTCACTTGATTTTTAAATCTTTGCCTAACAAGTATTTAATCTAACTGATATTGCCCTAATTCACCTGGCAACTTCCACGTATAGCACCTCTTAACGTAATGTTTGAATAAAGTATTTGCGACGGTTAAGTTATGTTTATCGCAAAATTCTATCGGTGGTAGGGTAGAGGAGAAGGTCCAAATATGAGCACTGGTCCAATTATGGGCTACTCCTGAAATCTCTTCATGTATGCACCCCCGTCTAGCGTCAACACCGCTAACTATTTCGTCTATAAGTATTCTAACGTTAGTGTGCCTTGCAGCCATATTTGTTCACGTGTTTATTTTTAAAAGTGGAAAAAGTTGTTTTTTTGCAACATTGTTCAGTGCAAATATTTATCAGGTATGTAAAAAATTGATTTTTACTTAATCGGTACATATTGAAATAGAATTTGAATTAACATGACGTCTAATTGAAGTACTAATTGTTGTGTTTTCATGGTATTTTGCTTACTTTTTAGGTTTTTAGAGTTTATGTTTTTATTTATTTGTCAAATTGCCGGTGGTCTAAATATGAGCTATAGTAATCGGTCTAAATATGAGCTATAGCTCATATTTAGACCAAAACTTTACGATCTGCTAAACTATATGTTTTTCATTTTAGAATGCCGAGAAAAACACCAAAATATGTTCCTCAAGGAAAAAGACAGTTTTGGAACCCGGAAGATATGGAAAAAGCTGTGACAGCGGTAAGAGAAAACAAAATGGGCACTTTAAAAGCGGCAAAGACTTTCCACGTACCTCGTAGCACAGTTCAACGGCTGTCTAAAAAGGAAAATCTATCTCCTGCTCAAGTAGCACGCTCAAAATTAGGTAGAAAAACGTTTCTGCCAGATAAAATGGAGGAAGAACCTGTTACGTACCTTTTAGTTATGGAACAGAAATTTTTTGGATGCACTATTCAGGACTTGAGGCGGGTGGCATTTCAACTCGCTCAACGCAATAACATTCAAACTCCTTTTAAATCTAATGAGGCTGGAAGAGCATGGACTGATCTTTTTCTAAACCGCAATAAAGATCGTTTATCTATCCGTAAACCATGTGGAACTTCTTATGCGAGAGCTCTTGGTTTTAATAAAGAAAACGTAAAAAAGTATTTTGATTTGCTTGAAACAGCTTACGAAAAGCATAATTTTACTGCCAATCGCGTCTATAACGTCCATGAAACAGGCCTGTCAATAGTTCAAAGCAAGATACCGCATGTGATCGGACGAAAAGGAAAGCGGCAAATAGCAGCAATAACATCCGCTGAAAGAGGTTCAACGATTACAATCATTGCCTGTATGAGTGCTGGTGGCGATTATGTACCACCCTTAATTATTTTTCCTCGAACCAACATGACGCAAACTTTAATGAAAGGAAGTCCTCCAGGTTCTATTGGCCGTGCTCATCCCTCTGGTTGGGTTCAAAGCAATATTTTTACAGAGTGGTTTTCTCATTTCATAAGCCATACGAAACCAACTAAAGAGTCACCAGTTTTGCTTGGTTTGGACGGTCATTACAGTCATGTTAGAAACATAGATGTTATTAATTTGGCTAGAGAAAACCATGTCACCATTGTTTGCTTTCCTCCTCACTCAACACATAAATTACAGCCCTTGGACAAAACATTCATGAAAGATAAAATTTTAGAAATAAGCTAGCTCATATTTGGACCTTAAGTAATAATTTGGTAATTTTGTAGAGATTTCATTATGTGTAAAAAGTAAAAAAGCTGTTTTGTTTAATTTCATGTTAATCACATCAAATCAATAAAAATGTATCATTTTACAATATTTTTGGGATATAATGTAAAATATTATTTTTATTTTCCAAAATTTTTGAGAAAATAAAAGACGTAGCCCATATTTAGACCTTCTCCTCTAACCATTTCTATTGCCTAATCCAAAAGAACCTGCTATTGCACCGACATTACCTTCACCTATTAGGTTTTCCTGTCCTCTCACTAAATTTAACACGTCTTTTGTATTTGCATAATCCGCTTCTACGTCTTCATCACTGTAAGATGATGTAGGCATGTAGATCTGCACTGATACCGTTTTACCGGCTTCAAGTTTAATTTAACCACAACTATCCTATCGTCCGGAGTGCTTTACCCCAAAGGACGTTTTTAGTTTCAGTGTGTTTTACTAGAGATATCATAATGTGGTGGCTTCCCGTTGCCTTCCACATCGCAGTATTGTGCATCGGAGTGCCATACCGATCCTCATGACCTCTGCCACCCTGATTACCTAAAGAACTGTTGCCCTCTTTCAAGGACTTGTCTTAGTCTGATTTCTCTTTAAGAACCCCCCCCGCCTATTATGGTTGAACCTATGGTCCGTATCCTTAATCATCGAAACTCGTAAACTGATCCACCAACTCTAGTTTGTATAAGAGTTTCGTCAAGGTTGAAATCCCGTCAGATCAGAGCATAGATCCATCATCAATAAAAATAAATATCTTATGGATAATATTAATAGTCAAAGATAAAGTTGAATGTGAAGTTTCGTAAAGGAGCGCCTTTGTAAAAAATCTAAGAGGATATTCAGTTTGTCAGAAAACATTTATATTGTCGTTCCGAATAAAAGAATAGAAGTATGCAAAAAGAAATTTTTAAAAAAAGGGTATCACTGTTTAATTAAATTCAACCTTTTCGACAAATCATATACTCAAGAGAAAAGATATTCCTATACGATAAGAGTTCCCCATTCCATTTTCCATGTTTTTTTTTGTTAAAAGTATCTATAGGGTTGTTCGGAAAGTCATTTCGTTTTTTTTGTGGAAATGAAAGACAGTTTTCGTATAATAAACAAATACTTTATTAAATTATATATTGACCGTTCTGTTCCAACACCTTTTGCCATCTTTCTGGTAGTAGCATAATTCCACGCTCATAAAATTTTTGGTCTTTGCTGGCAAAAAACTGATCGAGGAGGTTTTTGACCTCCTCATTTGAGGTGAAGGTTTTACCGTCTAAAAAATTTTGGAGTGACCGGAACAAATAATAATCCGATGGTGCCAGGTCTGGAGAATATGGTGGGTGTAGCATTGTATCCCATTCAAGCTGTAAAAGCTTTTGGCGAGTGACCAAACTTGTGTGAGGTCTCGCGTTGTCTTGGTGAAACACTACACCTTTCCTGTTGATTAGTTCTGACCTTTTCTGTTGAAGTGCATCATTCAGTTTGTCCAGCTGATGACAGTAGACTTCCGAATTAATCGTTGTGTTATCCGGTAAAAGCTCAAAAAAAACGATTCCTTTAAAATCCCACCAAACAGACAGCATCACCTTTTTTTGGTGAATATCGGCTTTGGAAATGGTTTGAGCCGGTTCATCTTTTTTGCTCCATGACCTCTTGCGTTTGACGTTGTTGTATACAACCCATTTTTCGTCCCCAGTGATGATGCGCTTCAAAAACGGATCATTTTCGTGACGTTTGAGAAGCGAATCGCAGACGTCAATGCGGCGACACAGATTTCTCTCTGTGAGAACATGGGGAACCCATACATCGAGCTTCGAGGATAATCCCAGGCCTTTCAAGTGGTCATAAACTGTTGAATTTGATAAATTTAACCTCAATCCGATCTCACGTGTTGTTATTCGCCGGTTCACATCAACTAATGCCTTTATCGCGTCTTTATCAGCTTCAACCGGCCTTCCCGAACGTGGTGCATCTTCGACATCAAAATTGCCGGATCGAAATTTAGCGAACCAGTTCTGGCACTGGCGTACTGTCAACACACCTTCTCCATACACATCAGTCAATTTCTTTCTGGCTTGAACAGCATTTGTACCCTTTCTGTAGTAAAACAGTAAGATATGTCGAAAATGCTGCTTATTGCTCTCCATATTTAAAAGGGCACCAACCAAAAACTACTGCGTAGAATTAATTGGAATTTTTCACACACAAGCCTTGCTATATTAGCTCTCAAAGCATATAAAAATTGTACGGCTTAAATGTGAACTTGGGTGCAAAATAATACAATTAAATCCTCTGTCGGGAAAAAACGAAATGACTTTCCGAACAACCCTATAGATTGGACCAATTATTCGGGGTATACTGTAAATTAACTTAGGTAGTAGAAATACAGAATAATATAAACGGCAATGCTAATGAAGAAAAAGAAAAGACATCGACCGCGAAAAAGAACATAATGATTCTAAAATTAATATCTTAAGCGTTACAAGAAAATATCGATTTGAAGGATTCGAAAACAGAAGTATCTGGAACGATATCATTCCATTGCCAGCCAGTTAAAACGTTCGTTGCGTCATAAACATTGTGCGGTCAATTCGAGTTATTGTAGGCATGTATTTTATTAGTCGGTATTTGATGTACAGTTTTCGAAATCTGCTTTTGTGTGAAAAAATTGAAGCGTGTTTATTTCTAATCTATCTGTTTGTCTCGTATGCATTCGTAAACCATATCATTCGATTGATGAGTTACGTCACACATTAAGAGAGAGGAGGACTCAACAAAGAGTAACATTCTATGATAAGGAGAGCGGGTCATAAACATCGTGACGTCACATAACGCTAAAGGAAAACTTTAAAATGTTGTCAACTCTTTAAATATTATTATGTATAGGGCTTAGTTTATATCACTTTTTGACACATAGCGATCGCTCGAATTCACGCTTGCTGTACCTACGTGGTATCGTGTCGTCTCGTGCGTCGGCCGCCTTTATATTAATATTAATATGACAAAGAGCGTATTGAAACGTACAAAGCATGTGACAGTACAGAACAGCGCACTTTTTTGTAACTAGAGGAATTAGCGAAACAGCACAAATAGAGACAGTCAAGGTACATAAAGCATCCTAATCTTATCTACCTATGGAAAATTTTCCCCATGAAATAATAGTGCAACATTCTTCTTCAGCAACACATTCCCTCCCGTCTGCTGTAAAAGGTTTGACGAGTGTTTTCCGACATTTCAACGAATGTTGCTTTTCGTTTCGATAATTTTTCACGAAGCTTATTCAAATTACAGGTAAGTTCATGGTTGAGTCAATAAATTTTTTCGATGATGTATCCCCAATACAAAAATTAAGTTAGGGGTAAATCCTAGCGGACCATTTAGTAGAACCCTACCCGTCAATAATGCGATTGAGAAAGGTAACTTTTAAAAAGTTGCGAATCACTATCGCATTATGAGTGAGACAACCGTCTTGTTAATACCAAATTTCAATACAATTGATATAAATCCTTTGAAACGCAGGAATAATTTGCTCTCTCAAAAAAGTTAAGGCGTTTGTCTGAATTTAAATTACAGTTGTCAAAAAAAGGGCTCATAATAGAATTTCCTAAAAATTCCAACCCTTTCAATAACCATTTGAGGGTACTGCGTCCGTTGGGAAATACTTGTGATGACCACGAGCAGAAAAGCAGACTCATTAGTGAACAAAATTTGCCTAATAAATCTGTCATTTCTATTCGCCCTCACTTGTGATCGCAACTTTGTAGTATCTCTACATGTAAAGAAATAAAACAGAAATAAACTTTTTAAATCTATTAATTTATTTACAGGAAGAAACATTGTGATTGTCAATATTGGTAATAGGGCCTTTATATTCTTACGTTGTGTGATCTCAGTGACTTATTTAAATTCTGTACAGACACAGAAATTCGGACCACAGATTTATTTACAATATTTACATATAGGTATTTAGAAATGTCCGTTTGGTTAATTTGGAGAACCATTAAAAATTGTTCAACACAGTACTAGTAAAAGTATCTTTGTTTTATTTTCTCTCAACCTATTCTCCTATATCACACCTTACTCCATCAAACCAGCGCATACCGAGCTAGTGGAGGGTTGATATTCTGTTCCACTAGTAATTGAATCTATCTTACCGAGTACTCTTTCCATAAAAGCACTCATGTAGCCCTCCACTTTTTCTTCAACAACCTGCCTGATAATATCCTCCATTTTACCTCTCGAAAACTCGCCTCATTCTCTCTCCCTGGTCCTGAAGGGGTTATTCACCATGCTAGAATTTACCATTTTTTATATGTAAATATACCAGCGAATTTTTTCTAAAGGTAAGCAAGGTAATATACCCGTTTTTCAAAAACCAACTTCGTTCAACCAGAAATCCAATACATACCTAAGATACCGCGTCACGGTCGACAGGAACTACCCCGCCGGACACCACATAAAACAAACGAGCAAACCACGTCTTACGTCGAAGAAGAAATTGAGGGAATTTCTCGGACCTTCAATTGACTCCCGATATACGATCCCAGATTTGCTGCTATCACGGCTCTCTTCACCCCACTACTTTCCCCAAAGACGCGTTAGATTTGGATGAAAGAACAGCAAATGGCATACAAAAACCTGAAAAAAGCGTAAACACTAAACAGTTCATCCTACAAACGGACGCCAGCCATCAAGGATTTGTCGATGTGCTCTTAACCGCAAGGCCCGAACGATGAGAATGAAATCTCCTTCTCCAGTGTCAGCCTACCGCACCCAAAAGACTTTATAACATTAATGAACTGGAACGTCTAGGTGGTCACGCATCACCGGATAACAAGGTCAAGTTTACCTGGCAGACACTGCTGCTTTAGAAGTTCTTCGAAATCATGCAGTACACAGAAAAACTTAATTAGCTGCCCGAACTTGTAAGAAGTATGCTTGGGGACAATGACGTAACTAGAAAACCTTAGACAACACAATATGAAGATTGGAAAAAACTTTGGCGGTTGTTGTAGAACAAACAAGATAGCTCAAAACCCCAACGCCAAAACACGACACTGTAGTTGTCCGAAGAAGGTAACCTTGTGACCGAAAACTGCTTCGGACAACTACCGTGTCGTGTTTTGGCTTGGGGTTTTGAGCTATTTTGTTTGTTCTACTTAGAAAACATCCCAACAGTAAACTAACTGTAACCCAAAGTCAAACCATTGATTAATCGCTGGCATCGCACCAAAAGGGACGGTCCGCATTATTTGGCTGAAGGGAAACTTTCAACTACATGAGATACAAGATGGACTTTGTACAGAAAGGCTGTGTCCCGAAGACTAGTCACAATGCCAAGCAATTTACGACAGCATCTTATATTCCAACATCATGACATCTACGAAGCTGGACATTCATGCGACGGGATCTTCCAACAGTTTACGATGCCTCTGATGCCATTTACAACGGTCACAGTGGTAGATATAAAAACGTTGTTAATGAACACATGCTGGATTTTAGACTATCACCTGGGAAGTTCCACATCGAAATATGACTTCCACAAGAGCTCTAAGATTACCCATCTGATTGTTTGGTTCGGTACCTGGTCCGAGGACTTACTGAGACCCTTTGATATTCAACATTGTTTTCTTCAAAAAAATTGTTGGCTAACAGAAAGGCCTTACGAATCAAACCAAAGAGTTAGATCTCCTATCCCTTTGTAACATTTTTAGAGGTTTTTGAACAGAAATTTTCTTTAGCATCGTTGTGATTTGAAAGTCGATGAAACGAAAGAGCGACAGTAAAAAGAGACAGACATTAATTCATAAGATTTAACGTGAGAGAAAATGAGATAGGAAGCATTATACAGTGTTTCTAATGTTCGTGGTTCTCATTGTGCTCTGCATCGTACCCCCTCCACTCGTTTTTACTAAGGCATAGTGAGAGTTTGCTTGGGCCTCAGCGTTGTACGTGTTTGTGCGCGCATGCGTAGTACAAAGCTTGAGGAAAGGCATCACAACAACCGTGGTATTTTGTATACGTGTACGTATTATATGTTTGTAGAGTTTTTTCATCATTTTTATAATAAAATTCTTCAAATTTGCCGAAAACGAAAGCAGAATATTGTCGCGATCTTGAAACCAAAAGGTTTCACTTCTACCACGTGTGAATTGCACACGTTTTTTTTTTTCAGTATAACCAGATACTCCCCGTTACAGCCCAACAACTTTTGTGGAATTGATCTTTCGATTTGGAGCTTTCCTGGCGATATATTCGCGGTGTCAGATTACAGTGGAACATTCTGTAATCAATAAAAAAGAATGCACAGCACATGTACCATAAACTATTTGATCACATTTAAGTTAGGCGGTAATACAGGAAACCACATAAGTTGATGTATCTGTAAATGCCACTTTTCTGAAATTATTGTAGTTTTTGTATAGTCTTATCAATTCGAGATGACAAACTTTAAGCTTTAAAATACAGCCAGAGCTGAGGCATTACATTGTGGTTCATGTTATGCTCAACCGATAGATTTTGATTGATACAACGTTAAAAAGGTTTCACCCAGCAAAACTTAAACAATATTCTATAAAGGTTAACATATTCAATTCCAGTATAAATAAAAATAAATACGATACTAAAAAACTTTCGATTTGGGTAAGGTTTCACTTTATTTGTAATATACATCAATATTATATTAGTATATTCACTTGTTAATATGCCCTAGCAGAGACATCAATAAATAAACTACCACAACAATTCAATTTTTTCTTTATTACTTACAAGAAACGTTTGAAATTACACTGACCAATTATAAAGCAATCATTTTAGATGAAATATTTTTTTATCTTCATAAACAGTTTTGATGTACCTACATATTAAAAGGTATTTATTCTTATATCTAATAAGGAGTACCTTTCTTCTGACTTTCATACCATGCTTTTGCAATTGTTCGCTTCATCTCATCATCTCCTTGTTCGTATCTGTAACAAAAAAAAATTAATGGAGAGATACTCATACTTTAACAAAAATATGAGTACATAAGCACAAAAATGTTGATAAGTCAGGTTCGCCTCCCCATCCGTTCACTCATATTTACCACGACATACCTCTCAAATTCGGTCTAGCTAATATCAAATCCATACTAAACTCAAGGAGTTTTCCTTCATGTTGTAAAGTAATCAAATCAACAGTCTCAGAAATGCTCGCAATCTAAATGAACAATTCAGCAATACAACATCAATTATTAGTGTAAGTCAGTCACTGTAGAATAGTTGTTACAATAATGTGACATACGTATTTACAGGTTTGAACTATATCGCTCTTATAGAGACGAAATCCTCGATTTCAATAGCAGAGAACGTTGGTTGCTCTCAGGCTGACAATTTTTAAAGGAACAGTTGCTGCATCCTTGTCATTTGCAGCGAGTGCAAGCCTTACTTGAAACTGATTTTCAACCATCAGTGGATTTGTACTGTATAGGCTAGTTTTTTCCGTAGAGTGTTATTTGCAGACAAATTTGCTTCACGCGAGAATTCTGAATAACAATCACTATTAGTGCGATGCAAATTCGCATGTCATCCTTCACGATTTCAAGAATTGTTTTTGGCAAATGTGTGATGTGAATGTTTTGGAGACTTATTTAACTGTTTTGATAAGTTTACTTACAATTACCTGCAAAAAAAATACCCCTTCCCCTTAGCAATCCATCAACGGTGATGTGAAAAATTGCTTTAATGAAATTACCAGGTGATGTTCATTTATCGACTAATGTTTATGTAACATTTTTTCTTTTTTTGTGTTCGTAAATTTACATAGTGCTGCTTATAACGTAACTTATTTAAATTGTTTAGTCTAAACATTATTCGGCAAACTTATGTTGCCATTTCACGCACAGAACCGACATTAGATTGTAAATTGTGATTTTCTTAAAAAAAATTTTACCAGTAACCACATTACTGAACTCACCCTGCAATTGCTTATTGTATTTAGTTTGCACCCTCCAAAGCTCGGCACTTATTTCTGTTACACCCTGTATAATTTGGGTAGAAACCCCATATGTAATAACTATATTTATTTTATTACAAGTTCTTCCCTCCTATCAGTCACGGTGAGCTCGAAACTGTTAGCACCACTGCTCCGAGCGGTCGAAATTCACTTTTATGAACAATTTGTTTAATCACTTTCTTTATGTTGAAAATTGTTTGAAAAATTGAATTTATAGGAACTGTTTGTAAATAGGTATGCAACACGTCGCACACTTCAGCATAAGAAATTGCTGATACTAATAATTTCTTTTACATATAATATTAAGATAATAAGATCTTTCACTCAGTGTGAAAATTCAATGAAAATATTTTGTGTAAAAATTGTTATTTTAAGAGCTGAGCAGAATTTATTAACTGTCCGTTGGTTTAACGCACAACAAAATCATTAGATTACAGGAATCTGTAATTTAAAACTTATAGTTTGGCTACCCAATCGTAGTTAGAGAGCAAAAGTTGGACTTCGCCCTGTGCTGACACCACTCATAATTTCTTTTATATATAATATTTATGGAATTTATCAGCGAAAAAAGCATTTGGAAAAAAATGGAGGCATAGTAGTAAATAATAAATTTAAAACACCAATTTATAAATAGACTAGATTAAGTTAGATCAAAAATAACAAGACCGTCACTTTTCCTAGGGAAGTGCGTCACCCCTCTTCAAGCAAAAATAATAGCTCTACCACAGTAGGGGCACTTTCTTCTACAATGACTGTAAAAGTCTTAAACAATAAAATTTACATTTCACAGGTATGTATACAGTCATGAAAGGTTATTATTTCATCTATTGGAAAACGTGTATTAAAATAAGAGATTAATCTTTGCTCTCGCTAAAGGAGAAGCAATCTTAAGCCACCCTGTATATTTTAAATAGTCAAAAGCTAAGATTTCTGTACTATGCTATTTCTTCAAAGAGATTCTTGAGAAGTCTGACATTATTTTCAATAGCAAGAACTATTACATAACTTACGTATTTTTCATGAGATTCATAAGCATTTCTGAAGGATCCTTATTCTCATCAGTATCCAAATTAGGAAGTTTTCTTGATTCATGCGAACGTTGTTCCATTTCAGTCACAAAATCCCATTTACTGCTATCAGATTTTGCAACATTTACAATTACCATATCTGTAATTAATACAATACATATAATAAAAATCAACTACAGCTATTTATTATTAACCAACCAGTATGTTTGTAACTATGAGGGAGTTACAGAACATTGCTCCAATTATACTTAAACAAGTCAATAAGTTACTTTATTCGTTATTAAATAAGGGATTAAACAAAAAATCCCAGTTAATTATACAAGCAATAGCAACTTTCTAAAAGCATTTACGTAGATTAAAAGTAAAACGGAATTGCCAGAGACGCATTAACAATATTGTAGTGGTCAACATTCTGTACCTATTTAATTTATTAAAACAGGTTGAATACAATAATTCGAAGTGGTCTGTATTCTGTCGAAACTGCCAGACGCGGATCGCGATTTCGATCTTCTTGGATCTCATCAGCGCGTCGCAGACAGCTCCGACAGAATACAGACCGACTTTTACCTGCTGACTTAACAGTGCGTTTTAGAAAATACCACAAATGGCGCGGTAAACGCCATCTGTAGTACGATGCTACATTTTTGGATTACGTATGCTCCAACAAGGTCCACTTGTGTAGATATCTACTTGCTGAAAACGAATCCCGGCGTAGCCAACCTCAACGTGATAGGCACGTTAGCTTAATCGAATAAAATAATTCGAAGTGGTCTGTATTCTGTCGAAACTGCCAGACGCGGATCGCGATTTCGATCTTCTTGGATCTCATCAGCGCGTCGCAGACAGCTCCGACAGATTACTCAGATGGCGTTTACCGCGCCATTTGTGGTATTTTCTAAAACGCACTGTTAAGTCAGCAGGTAAAAGTTGGTCTGTATTCTGTCGGAGCTGTCTGCGACGCGCTGATGAGATCCAAGAAGATCGAAATCGCGATCCGCGTCTGGCAGTTTCGACAGAATACAGACCACTTCGAATTATTTTATTCGATTAAGCTAACGTGCCTATCACGTTGAGGTTGGCTACGCCGGGATTCGTTTTCAGCAAGTAGATATCCACACAAGTGGACCTTGTTGGAGCATACGTAATCCAAAAATGTAGCATCATACTACAGGTGGCGTTTACCGCGCCATTTGTGGTATTTTCTAAAACAGGTTGACTCAAATAATTTTCCATTGCAATTTTCTGCACCTACGTGCTACAATCCTCATTTTTTTTCGGATTTTTAGGTAGAACCCTTTGAGCTGTAGAAGTATACTAACATAAGTTTTAAGGCTAATGAACCATTACTACTACATATTAAGGGAGAAATAAAACAATACGAACGCTTATAAGTAGTTTTACATAAGCAGATAAAATTTGTTTGTCTGTAGAGAATAATCTCTGGAACTACAAAACCGATTCTAACAATTCTTTAACTAATAGAAAACTACATTATCAGTGATGGTGTAAATAAAGTCGGACAAAGAAGCGTTGCTTAATTGATACCTGTTCATGAGAATATTTAAATTTAGCACGGTGAGAAAAAGCCAGGTAAACGCTGGCATTTTGCATGTTGTTTTTCTGGAAAGAATAGGTTTATCTTACATCATCATAACTACAAGGGGCGTATAGACAAGCATCTTCACAATAAAACGTTTTTTGCTATTTGGTTAGATAACCCTAAGGACAGATTATTATCCTACGAAGATGATAGTAGCTGCACTCAAGTATTATATTACTACAGCATAGAAAACAAGTCACTATATTATCAAGAGAAATCTTTCTCACAATAGCATGTAAACAAGTACTTAATAAGTTTCAATTTACTGCTATAGCAACCACTGAAATCACGCATATGTTGAATATTTCTTATTTCAATACCTACATTAAATTAAAAAAAAAGCAAAATCTCACCTGTTTTTACTTTCCAATTACTGCTTTCAGGAACCACAGGTTTGAGAAGATTATTTATTGCTAGCAGGTAATTTTTATTGTCCAGATTCATTACATGCAATTCTAATGATTTTGTATTAAAGTTACAATATATATTTTCTTGGGGTATTGTATGTACTTTTGGTAATGTAACATAGAACTTGACAAACTTGTCCGATTGATCCCATGCTACAAAGATAATTTCAAATACATTAAGTACTGCACTTAACTAATTAATAAACACACAAAAGACAACTAAAATTATCTGCAGAATTGGAAGACTTCTTTGTAATGTTATATACTATTTTTGTCCTACTTCACAGTTAGTAATTTTGTTTAATTCTGTGATTATGATTAAATGATTTCTAAAAATTGCAAGAGCTTATTAAAGTCTTACCATAATTTGTAATTTTCACTTCATAACATCTGCTTGTACAAATTGGTGTTGACTGTTTTAAACTTGTCCTGATTTCGTTTTCGATTTTAGATAACTCGTCAGAAAGTTTTCTGATTTCTAAAGTTAAAATATCTTTGACTTTCCGGCGCTGAGCTTGGTTATATAGTATTTCTAACTCTGCAATATCCTTTTTCAACTAAAATTGACTTGAATTATATTTGAAACAAAGTAGAATGAATAAAGAATAGTATTAGCATACCTCTTGTATTTTACTCTCCATTTCTGCACGTTTTACACAGTAATTTTAAACTATGAAGAGTGGTACACTGTTAATTACACAAAATGTTAAATTAGAAGGTAGACACTATGCACTACATTCAATAGTTTTGCGCAAACCACAAACTGTAGTTGAACAAATTGCAATTAATAATTTTCTCGTTTAAATCACTTGCAATTTATTTACTGCAAATTATTGCTGCACTAAAACTCATATATTACATAGATTACCGCGAAGAGTATCTTACACCTTTTTGACTAGAGAATTCTGGAATGTTTGCTGTCAGTTTGCTGTCATAGTTCATAAATTAGATAAGGCTCTCACCATAGATTATGCTCTCACGGCTATTGTATCAATAAACTTACTACTTTAACAGCCCTGTTTGAGCGGTAATACACTGTTCTTTCTTTTAAAAACTTAATTTTTTTATAGTGCTAATCTGTTACGTTGAAACAGTATTTACATGCATACATGAAGTATTCGCGGGCATAATTCGCGGTGTATGTTAGGATATGATTAGTACATTCGAACGCAGCCAAAACTAACCTAAAACCTATTGTTTTAGAAAAATATCTATGGATAAAATAATATAAAATGTAAATGATGTAAATATATTTATATGATATTTATATTACTTTATATCGTATCCGTATTTATGAACAAAAAACACATTGCCTATTATTATCCAGATAGTTTTCATAGTTTTAAAACAATGTGAAACAACTGATTGCCCCAACAAATGGCATTGTTTCCTGCTTATGGATTAAATGAAGAAGAATCTGCACGTACAGAAACTTCTGAAGGTTTAGTGTGGTTGGAAAACTCAAGCTTTAAAGCTGATGTCAATGTTTTGAAAAAATCAGAGACTCTACAAGCTGACGATGAGAGGGAAGATAAAGTATCTCTACACAGAAAAAAACAAAAGAAAAAAGAGAAGAAAAATAAAAAAAACAAGGCCAAAGAAACTATTCAACTGCTAGATGACGCTCTACCTAATGATCTTTTCTTAATAGATAAAAAAAGAAACAAAGAATATCTTTCATCGTCTGTACAAAGAATAGCAAGGCCTTCAGCTCCAAAATATATTCTCCGATACAAGTCACACCAAATGTCTAATAAAAATTATAAAAAGAAAATTGTAAGATATTTTCATCATGTGTGTGACGAATTACATAAGATAGCAAATGATAAAAGCAACAGTAGTGAGAATGTTGAATTTGAAGGATACAAAGAAGAACAAGATTTAACCCAAACCACTGCATTTTATAATCGCAGTTTAAGTGATAATCCTCATGATATAAATATGTGGTTAAAATATGTTCGTTTTCAAGACATTGTAAATCATTTTGAAAAGGCATATCGTAAGGGAAGCATAGCAAAAGGTTCCAGAGTATTGGCCGAAAGAAAATTAATAATTTTAGATAAAGCATTGATTCAAAATCCTAACTGTGAGGCATTATTACGAGAGAGGTTAAATATTGCTGCAAGTGTTTTTCCTGCAGATGAATTGTACCTTCAAATGGAAAAACTAATTGAAAAGGAACCACAGAATATTATTCTTTGGCAAGGTTATATAGAGTCATTACAATGTTCCATGTCTCATTGTAATATTTCTGCTGTACTAAAGTTGTATGCTAAATGTTTATCCACATTACATCATTTACGACGTAATTCATTAGTTGAGAAAACAGTTTTAGAAGAAAATATTCTTCGGATGTTATACCAGTGTGGATTATTTTTGAAACAAAGTGGTTTATTTGAACAGCTTTGGTTATTGTTAAGTCTCTATTTGGAATTAAATTTAAGTCCTGAAGACAAGGGAAAGTTCAATATTTCATCAAACATTAATGAGAAAGAATTGGAAGAATTAGAAAATGCAGTTTTATCTTCCCAACTACCGATTCATGAACTTTGGTTGCGGATTGAAAAACTTCGTGAATCTTGCCATTGGTTGCCTTCAAAAGACGAGAATTGTGAAGATCCTCAAAGGATCGTTTTTGCTGAAGATGTTTCTGAGTTTATACACCCAATTACAATGCCTGGAAATACATTCAAACTTACAGCTATAGTTTTAACTCTTTTGAAAGTACCGTTACTTCCTTGTAGACATTCCACTATACAGGAATTGGGTTTGGATTATGTCCCATGGTCGCTTGATTCTATTGAAATGCTACTTCCATTATTTTATCCTATGTATGGTGTTAACTTTAAAAATAAATATTTGTTAAAGGACACACAAAAGCTTGCCATTGGTCCCCAGTATTCAAGAACATTACCTGGGCAGGAGGAATATTTAGAGTTTGTTTTAAATGTAATGAGAAATTGTATGGATTGTTTAAAAGAATATGAAAAAGTAGCCATGGCTCTCTGGTGGTTTAGACTTCAAAGATTGCTTATAATATTAGATAAAGAAGGAAGGTTCAAAATGACTCACGGGTTTAGAAAAAGAATTAAGAATGCTATCAAAAATTTTATTAAAAAAGAAGTAAATAGAAATAATTTATTATTTTACCAAGAATATGCTCTCTTCGAATCAGAATGGGGAACTAATGATGATGCAATTGGTATATTATTAACGGCTCTTTCTTCGAAAAACAATGATCATCTATTAGATTCTATTCAAGACACAGAAGAACAAAGGCATGTCTGTCGATTGTATCGAACGATTATAGAATTAACATTATCAAATGAGAAGGAACCTGAACATGTAAATAAAGTCGTATTGGACTACTTAGTCCACATGTGTCTAGGAAAATCTGCTAATAGTTTATCAGAAACTGATATAAGTGATGCCGCTATTAAATTAAAGCACGCCTATTTGCAGTTATTACAGAAAGTACAAATGCAGGAAGAGGGCAATTTTGGTATTATTGATCATTTTCTCCCAAATTTTTTCATTGATATTGTCATTTGCTACAGTTGGTTTATTTATTTTAAAGAAGGTATAGTAAATTGTGGCGCTTTCTTAGAAGAAACCCTTTCAACATTGGAAAAGTCTGGTAGTAACTTATGGTTACGTGAAGTTTTATTTGAATTTTATGCGGCAATCCTTTATCGGCATTTGTTGTTGCATTTAGGATCTGTGAATTTCAAACTACTTGAGGAACTGTTGCAAAGAGGAATTGAAAGTTACCCCAACAATTTATTTTTGTTGGCGGCATTTTCAAAAGTGCAGAGTTTAAATTGTTGCATAGGGCAACCGTTGTTTAAAACTTCAAAGATTTTATTAAATACTGGAAGGGCTCTTTCGTCAATTATTTTAGTATTGATAACTCAACAAAAAATTGCCGAAATTGAAGCTTCCTGTACAAACACATTTACAGGTATTTATTTATTTAGTTTATTAATTACTGAATTTTATCCTCGATACCATTCGCGTTGATGTCCTACATACGTGTCAAAGATCATCTACGATCACATAAAACTATTTTTTCTATCCCTCGGTAACGGTATTTTTTTTTTCTGGATAAAAGGTACCCTATGTGTTTTTCTGTATTTCTGACAATGTGTCTACAAAATTTCATGACTATCGATTGAGCAGTTCAGGCGTAAAATCGTCCTAAAACTAATGAATACGTTATTCGTCAATAAACAATAAATAAACAGTACGGTAAAAGTTCCTTATTCACGGTTTCCTTAGTCGCGGGTGAAAAAATTGCAACCCAGTTTCTGTATTCACGGCTAAAAATTTCATTATTCGCGGATACAATCGGTAAACAAAAACAAATTCGGTATCATTTATTAAGGGGATTCACTGCAATAGACCGCTCGCGCCTGGTGTGAATTTTTCCGAAAACATAGGTTTCTATTATAAACATTGTCATTTAACGCTGCTCGATTAATATGTGATTTTTTGTATGGTAACAGACAAAGGTTCATACTAACTCGGTTTAGTTTTTAATGATGTGATCGTTAAAACCTTTTACAAGTGCTTAAAGTTGATGCTTCTTGCAAATCTTCTTGTATGACACGTATTTTCAGTAGAAATTAAAAAATGGTCTTCGACAGGCTTTAGAACAAAGCTTTATCTATCTTACTACAAAATTTCAAACCTCTGTTCCAAACATTAAACTCATGATATATGTAGAAACAATAAGCATGTTTTTACTCTACGGCGCGTGTACTACTGAATCCCTTTAATTTATCGGCATCTTTTGAGTATGTACTGTTGGTACGTGCCGAAGCAGCTTTTACAAAAGATGTAACCGATTAAACAGAAAAGGATTCGGTGTTATTTTTCAAAGTATCGGCATCTTTTATAAACGATGTAACCGAGTAGACTAATTTCAAAATTCAAAACAAAAAAAAACACTAAATTTTTTAAACCCTTGCCTAAAGCTTATAAACCTAAATAGGGGTTAATTTTAATTGCGAATTTCTCAATAAATTGATTTTATTCTGATACATATTGGTTTTATTTTGGAGCTGTAGAACGTATCCCTTATGACAAATCAAACTATGATTTCTAACTATCATTACTATTGTTGTAGGTCAGAGCCCCATATTAGAAGACATCTACAAAAATAAAATGCTATCAATTTTTAAACGTTTGACGCTATCCTCAATGTGCACCAGAAGATGTGGTTTGGTATGGAGACTTTACCTTCAGTTCTTGTATTCACATTTTACTCCTGATCTTGTGCGAAACGCTTACTACGCAGCAGTAGAGGAATGTCCTTGGCTTAAGGTACGTTTTCACTTTTTTAGATAAATCATATGACTTTTTACTGACCAGAAATTATTGTTAATTATTATCTACTAAATGTAAGAAAAATAAATTAACAAAAATATTGTTTGTCATTAATGTACATCTCTGTTTTAATGAAAATAACGAATTTTAAAGATCAAAATAAGTTATCAAAAACAGTGATAACTTAGACCTATTAAATTTTAATTAGAATGTAGATGTACCTAATTAATTAACAAATGCCTAAATGTAAGTACCAAATTTTTAATTATTTTGAAACCATAAAAAATTGTTTAACAGAAAACTAGAGATACCCGATGCCGAATTACGCTCAATTTTTCAAAATATCCCTATACTTTTAGTCAGTGGGCAATACCGCGTTGGCAGGTGCAAGTTCGGCCGGTGCACCGACGCATTGTTTTTGACTGCTACACTACATTAAAATAATTAGTATAATTTCATTTTGTCCCATTAATAATATCCTGAGGTAAATAGAAACAAAAATTAATAGCTTTTATTTTTCTCTGAACTATGTCGGAAATATATAATAATATTTTATAT
>NW_020439028.1:569867-583949 GCF_000699045.2 Agrilus planipennis
GTTACACCTGAGGAACTAGATGTTTTAAGATGTTAAGATTTATCAATTTATCGTTGTTGTGATTTGTTAGAGCAGGTGAAATCATGCACAATTGTGGCTAATTTTAATACTTAAATGATGTTTTTTGTGATTATCATTTTACTATGGACGTTTCATAAATTGTATATCTTGTAAATAAACCAAAAGATTTGTTTATTAAAATATATCTATCATTTATAAATAAAATAATTGAAGAAAATTTAAATAATATAACTTATTGAAAAAGAAAATTTCATAAAAAAGTTGTATAAAATATTTGTCATTTGTGTCAGTAATTAACTAAATTAATGATTTAAATTTGCACATTTTACGTCTTGTTCGTAGGGAAAAATTGAGAGTGCCTCTGGTCGACTATGATCGATCAACAATCACCTCATGATCGACCATCGATGTGTTGGTTATACGTCTCATATATGTTAATGCTATTATAAGTATTGTTTGTCTGCAGACATAATATGCGTTGTATTTCACTAGTACCTTGGAGTCTTACGCACACGTTCGGTAATTGGGCACGCTTTTAAGCTTAATTATCAAAATAGAGATAGAAACAATCGTTTGCTATCTCACTTAAAGTTGGCCAGTGACAGTTCAGTTACAGGTCCTTGAAATGTAGGAGTATTACATATATAGAAAATACAGTGGATTAAAAATGAGGAGGCATTGGGAAAAATAGAACAGAAGAGGCTGATGGTATGGAGGAGCAGAGTAAGACCCTAGATTAAGTTATTTACTGTTCGCAGATAGTTAGGGATGTGAAATGTTGTTAGGAGTGGAGATGCGTACTAGTCTCCGCTAACGAACTTGTGATGATGACAAATTTAAATATAGTAAGATACTATTATCAAAAATAATAATCTATTCAAAAATTATTTACACACCATAATATTACATTTGTTTTATTCCACAACAATATCACTTACCAATTGTTTTTTATATTCACCACTTGAACCCCCACTTTTTTCTAGTAAATATATATCACCTATAACGATATCTTTGCTGACTGCTTTGCACATATCGTATACCGTAAGAGCAGCAACAGCGGCACCAGTTAATGCTTCCATTTCAACTCCTGTTTTTGCTTCGCACTTGACCGTTGCAATAATTTTTATTAAGTTTTCACCTTCGTCTAACGTTATATTAAGTTTAACGTTAGTCAGTGCAATATTGTGACACAAAGGAATAAGTTCGGATGTTTTTTTAGCAGCAGTTATACCTGCTACTTGTGCAACGTTTAAAACGTCCCCTTTTTTTAAACTATTCTCTTTTATAAGCTTTACAATGCAGTCATTAACATATACAGAAGCTGTCGCGGTAGCGCTTCTTATAGTAGATTTTTTAATTGAAATGTCAACCATACTTGCTTTACCTTGTTCATCAATGTGACTAAAGTTACTATTGGTAGAGTAATAACGGAAACTATGCATATGAACACTTGACGGCAATCTTTTGCAATTCATATTACTTCTTTCTGAAAAATAAATCATATTAATTTCAATATTGCGACAGTGCTTGAAGAAGTAAGTAACAAATATTCAATTTAATCTCGTACAGTTAATTAAAAAAGTGAAATATAAGTACAACTGTTACTTGCCAATCATATGTATGTCATTAGCAATAAATATGAGTAGATGCATGGTGATATACTGTAAATAATCTACTAGTATAATTAGTGCTCAATATGCCTGACAAAGCCACTTTTATGTAATAAAACGATTCTTATAATCTTAGAATTTAATAGCTAGTGAAAAGTGTCTTAATCAACATACGACGAACGATTCGAATGTTTTATTAAGATTTAAAAAATTGTTTCTGTTGTTGAATAAGTTTTAGAGTAATTTGAACTTTTTAAATTGGCATTCCGCTACATACGAAGCACTCGGTATACAGCGTGAAAGTTGCAAAGAATACTTTCCCTTATATTTTAAATAATAAGTTCCGAAACAAACGCAAACATTCCATACCAAACAAAGTAACTGATTTTATACTTTCGGCAATAATATTCATTTACACGATAATTGTATCTTTAACAAAGTCATTTGTTTAATAATGATAGTGTTGAAGCACCAGATATAATCAAAGTTTATAATTTTGTTTTTTTTGAAAATTGGTTATGTTCATACCTACTAATTATGGTTATCCTCCTATTAGTATCATAGGTCTATTTTCCATATTTAATAGATTTAACATGCCTGTAAAAAATTATATAAAAAACTAGTACAAAATAGACCGAGTTATCATGAACTATATGTCCCTTTGAGCATCTTTTTAATTTCAAAAATAGTTGAAATAATGTTTAATAAAATTTTTCACCTGCGTGTTGTTTCTTTTTCCTCTTAACAGCTGCTGAAATTAAAGTTACAAGATCGTCGTCACTGCAACCTGCTCGGAGAGCGTCTCTTAAGGAAATTTCAGTATTTCCAAAAAGGCAAACTTTTAAATTTCCATCTGCTGTAATTCGTAATCTGTTGCAGCTTCCACAGAAATGTTCGGACATTGAAGTTATAAACCCTATTTGCCCAAGATGACCCGGAATCTTCCACGCCTAAAATGTTTTAAAAAAAGCAATGCCTGATTACCAAATATTCCATATTCAAATCTTGCCAAAATTTTCGCTAAAGCCGAAACCGGATTCATGATTTCAGCACAGCAATAGGTATGTAATTTTTTCTAGTTTATGTTATGAAATACGGATAGATGAATACTACGACGAAATGTGATTAATTTTAAATTTAAACGAATTAGTTTAAAATTGCCATTTTAAAATTACCATTAATAAATACGTATAATAAAAGTGTTTTTCAAAGTTTGAGTATTTATATAAGAAGAATTTTACTGATACTTGATCGAAGTACATAGTTAACGTTAGCATTATTTTTATTAAGTATATATGTTTATATTTTTCCTGGGAATACTGTTAAAAATAATATATTGGCTTTAAAAAATAAGTATGACAAAGGGGAGGGGTATAACACCTGCATGACCAAATGTAATGGAGGGGAAGGGGATGGACCCAAAAAGTGGCAGAAACAATGTGACGTAATATACATATGAATCGCCCCTTATAGAAATTGAGCAGCAACACAGAGAAGTAAATATTAGGAAGGGAATTAGACAAAAATGCACCTTGCTATCGATAATTTTTAATCTGTATATTGAAGATGCGGTTAATATTTATTATAAAATATTTATTAAAGCCAGAACAGATAGATGAACACAGGCAAAAGCTCAGTATCCTAAAAGAAAATATTTTTGAGTGTTTTATTTCCATCAGCTACTAATGCTAATCTTATGTAGTAGGATCATTGTAAATGACCGCATGGGCCAAAGCTCTGTTGAGTTTTCGAATAAAAATTACGTGAAACGTCATTATTGTTTTCTTTTATGATTCTTTAATTAGGCAGTTTTACAAAAGTTACACCATTAATGTAGTGTTGGGTCCGTGTCGAGATGTAAGTCATAAATGTTGACATGCGAATTGGCAAAGTAAAACGTAGCCCACTCGGGGGGGGGGGGGGGCGTATAGGCAGTAGTTACAAAATGTAAATACCCCAGACAGATATTCGGAAACCTAACGATTGTAGTGATACTTTACACTTCAAAAGAAAACAATCAACCTACTATGAAATCAGTAATAACTTTTGGACTAATCGTAACAAAACAAAACCGGTAGAATTTATAGTTTCCATTTCTTACTAATTCTAATTACATATGAATAAAAAAATTCCATAAAAATACGGCTTATTCCCTACTTTTTTGATGCCTGTAACTATCCCAAACGTTCATGCCGTAAAATATGCTGATGCGTTTTCTTGTTATTCCCATAAGTATCGTATTTTTTGAAGAAAATCTACTACCACCACAGTAGTTAATTGCAATTGTAGTTTACTCTTTACTAGACGTATCCGCGTTAATAACACGTGATGGTTTGTTTCAGGAAAAAATTTTATTTTGAAATTTCAGAATTATATACCTTTGACGTATCGTTTGGTCCATTTTCAAGAGGATAAATTTCAGGCCATTTTAACTTGATATTTGCTATAATATCATTGTAAGAAATCATTTTTCCCATTTCCCATTTGTTTCCGGTAAAAGGCATATATTCAATAAATCTTACATCCAATTTTTTATCTTTGGTTAACTTTACAAAATCGCAAACTTCATTTTCATTAAAGCCTACAATTATAAATCAATTTCAATTAAAAAACAATGATTAATATAAATGAATTTTACTTATTAAAAACAAACCTTTAATAACAACACAATTAATTTTAACAGGACTGTATCCTAGTTGCAAGGCGAGGTCTATTCCCATCATCACGCGTTCCCATCCTTTTCTGCGGGTTATTGTTTCAAATTTATTTTTATTAAGTGTATCTAAGCTTATGTTTAAATTATCTAAACCAGCCCTTTGAAGATAAGCAAGTTTCTTTGTCAGCACGACTCCATTTGTTGTTAATGCTATGTTCTCCAGACCTTCTATGCATTTTAACTTGGCTGCAAATAGAACTTAATTGTAAAAATAGGTATAAGGGCGTTTTCAAAAAATTAGTGCCCCTCAATCTGTGCTGAATTTACAAAAACATTTTCTCCACGTAAATTACCACTTGTGCCTATTGTATGAATTAATTTCGCTCCACCTCCCATGCGGAGAAACATAAAAACTGGCCTAATGCATTGCTTTACTTAACTTCACAACATTGCAATTTTCAAATGTCTCCAATTGATCACTGTACATGTGCACAAATAGCTAATTATCGTCACATCTTATTACAGATTTAGAACAAACAAAATAGCTCAAACTCCAACGCCAAAACACGACACTTTAGTTTTCAGTTCACTTAGGTAAGTCCCTGAAAAAAGTAATCTTGTTACCGAAAAGTGCTTCGGACAACCAAAGTGTCGTGTTTTGGCGTTGGGGTTTGAGCTATTTTGTTTGTTCTACAACAACCGCCAAAGTTTCTCCAATTTTCATTTTTTTTTTATTACAGATTGTTTTATGTGTAGGTACTCAGCAAATTATGCAAGAGAAGCTAAGAATATCAAGTCACTTACTTTTCATTTTTTTCTTTTACGTGAAAACAAATACCGCTTTTTGCATTAATTCATTTGAATATCATTTATCGATTATATCAATGTTTCAAAGGAATTGTAAGAAAATTAGACACCTGTTATAAATACATAAATCAGTGTCAAGCTTTGGAAAAGTGGGTCGAAATATTTTCCACGTATGAAGAACGTTATCAAAAACTTTTGAAGATGATTTTAAGATACTTTTTATTTCATTATTGTTTCAAACGTACAATTCTATTTGAATATTCTCCATTATTTTACATTTTTGAAAACACAAATGATTCAAATATTAGCTGAATTAGGTCCGTTATTAAAAAAAAAAGGTTTAATGCCATGCTTTGCAATTTTTNGAAGATTGGCTTAGGATAGCAAAGAGTAGTAGAGGTGCTTGTCCAACCAGTCTTCAAATATTCTCCATTATTTTACATTTTTGAAAACACAAATTATTCAAATATCAGGTGAATTAGGTCCGTTATTAAAAAAAAAGGTTTAATGCCATGCCTAGCAATTTTTTTTCAATAGAAACATTGGCGCATTAAAATAATTTCATCAAACAAGTTAGCCCCGTCATTTTCGAAATAAATTCATATAATTTTTTTATTATATAAGAAAAAATTATATTGATGCGTCAATTTGTTTCTGTCGATAACAAATTTTGCGAGGCAGCATACTACAGCACATTAGAACATAACTCTTTTTTTATTTGGCGGGGCTAAGTTGCTGAACTGGAGGGCACTAAAAACAATAATAAATATTATCATCATCCGCCATTTTGGTACCAACCAATAGCAATGATAGCTGCAACCAGGAATATGCCTGTCAGTTCATCAGTTATTCACTTAGAAGTGAATTGAATTGAATTGAAATAAAAGTACAAAGTGTAGTTATTTCTGTTTATTTTGAAATATATTTATAGTTAATTTTTATTATAGATAGCTAGTAAGTTTATATTATCTATGGCCAAGGTCAACTATTGTATATCTATCTACGGCCAGGACCCAAAATGGTGGATGATTATTAATAAAAGTTTTTCAAGTCAGGTGTCGATTAGTATCATGACAACCGTCTTTTTAAGCTTTTCAAAAATATTACCAAATATTTTCCTACCGACTCCCTCAATTTAATTATATTTAATTACCAATTATGTCCACTAAATCTTTCCTTAAAGTTGGCTCTCCACCAGTAAGTCTAATTTTTCTTACGCCCTGTTCTACAAAAAGTCTAGCTATTTTTACTATTTCATCGGTACTCATTAAGTCTTCTGATGGTGTTAATTGCACTCCTTCTTCAGGCATGCAATAACCACCTAAAATTAATGTGTAACTACATATGCATAGTGATATAAAAAATTTACATTTATTTATATATAAAACTAAATATGATAGGTTTTCTCTAAACCCACCCACTGCTACGGATCTTACACAAATGTACAGAGTTGGCAAATTTCAACATAGGACAACTCGATAACTATTATATGAGATACAAAAAAATTATGGCGGCTAGTGGATCCGTTTTTTGATACAAATTTATTGGTATTTTCAATAACTTGCTATTGTCCTTTCTTTTCGAGTTATAAACCAAAGTTGAAAATTTCGAATTATGATATAAACTTGTACATAGTTAGCTATGCTTTAGTTAAAAAGATAATTTTTCCTCTTTTCAGTTATAAAATATGTCGGGTCGCATTCGATAGATAAGCAATTAATTGGCGGATTTGCCCTAAGGCCCAGTAGGCCCGGGCCTAGGGCGGCCAGATATTAAGGACGGCAAATCGTGCCTAAAAAAATCACTGATGATAACAAGAAATAACTCAACAAACCGTTTTGAATGTTTTATTTAACTGTCCAATCATCCCTGAAACCTCGGAAAATATTATAAACTAGCTTTATAAGGTAGCTTTTAGTTAAACAATTTTCTGTTAACGGCTGCATGTTTTCTTGCCCCTGAAGAGGGGTCAAGCGACGGGGTTGGTACGTAGGCGAGAGAGAACTTTTTACTTCTGCTCTTCTGCTTCATTATTTCCTAGAGCAATCTGATGGGGTGCATTTGTGCAATTTTGCTAGAGTTCGAAAATATTTCAAAATTTGTTCGCAATTTGTCGATTAATATATCTTCCTTTTTAACTGGGGGAAGCAGCTTAATATAATTTACCTCCCTGCCCATTGGCAAGCAAACGTCATTAAAATTTAGAAAACTTTTTTATCTACAAAAAGAATCATGTGATTTACCAGGTAGGTAGTCCATGCTACCTGTTTTTTTTTTTAAATCAAAATAACTAAATGAATATACTAGAATAATGATCACGAAAAGCAGTTTGCCATCACACCTAGTTAAAAATAAATTGTGGAAATGCTTTTATTCAGTTAAGCAAAAGTTTAATGTTTAGGCACCTACCTATTTAAATATATTAATACTTACAACGTAAATTACACCTTTCTGTTAATGAAATTCGTAAATACGAATGCTGTCTTCCAAAATTATCAAGAAGTGGACTATCTTTGAGTAATTCATTCTTTTGAACCTAACAAAAAAGATATTATGTACATGCAAGTAAATTTTAGTTTTGAGATACGTAAAATTAGTAAGTATGGAAATAAAATATAATAATAAAGAAGTATTTATAAAGGAAATGCTTACTTTAACATGCAGTCTGCACTCAACTATTTTGTATATTTCTAACAACTTTCGATTTAGCCGACCTGCCCTAACTGAACAATACATTTCACTAAATTCAATAATATATTATTTACACTTTTACGAAATCAATATATACATAAATAAAATTGTTTACCCCGATTTTGATAATAGTAAATATGTTAATATTGGTCATAAAATCTTTTTCAACATAATTATGATTATTTTTGTAAATACTGATAATTCATGCAGATACAACACGTTAAAAATTGTTTATCTAAAATTTAATAACGTTCCAATACCAAGTATTACAATGTGATAACTAACATCAGAATTAACGCTTAAAAGAACTCCTGTAAATGATAATTTTTGTTTTTATACAGTTATTTTTTAATTATTGTATTTTCGGATGTTAATTATTAATTTAACGTTTCTAGGTTAGGTTATAGTCGTTTAATTAATGTGTAAAAGCGGCGATAATAGCATTCCTTTAAGGTAATTTAAATTTTTCATTGTCCAAAGGTCAAAAAGTTATCCAAGTACTAAGTAGTAATGTTCGGACAGTTCGAATACATTCATAGGATATATTAGGATATACCTACACTTGCGAAATCCTCACTTCTTCTTTTTAGTCATAGATCATAGATAATACATATACAAAGGGAAAGAGATCCATTCTTGTCATTACTCACAGACATAATAAAAACGTTGAAGTTATCGGTTGGAGGTTTATCGAAACCACCAAACGAGGATTGCAATTTTGATCTTATTAGACCTCATAAGGATGTCGTAAGCAGTCTCTATAAATTACTGATCAAACCGAAGAGCGAGTTTATGTTATTTCTAATTTTTTAAGTTAAGGTGGGTAACAGTTACCTTCTTCCCCTCCAAACCTTAAATATTTGATTAATTGCTTTTATACATTTACCAGACGACTATTGTAACCATTGAATAATTCATTTTACTGGGTAAAGGCATTCAACTTATACATATATTATCTGCAGCCCCAATGATGCACTATTATACAGCAATATTTTTGTTTATAAACAATTATTAAAAATGTTTTCTCCCATCATAAATTTACTACTTTTATCTATTGAAATGGTCTCTATTACCATTTCTTTTTTTGTTACAATAAAGAAACTTGAACAAATTTTAAAAAAATATACACCAGTCTTTATACGGAAGAGTAAGAGCTTTGCTTACTTTTGTTGACAAGGGGAAGCGGGGGCTAAAAATTACTAAAATTTTGCTTATGTAATAAACGGCTGGAATAATGAATACTGCGAATTAATAGGAAACGATTGCTAACTTCGGGTTCTTTTTTACCACTTTTCAAATGTGGACGAGCAAAATTTTTTTTGCAATGGTTCAAGCCAATTTAAATTTATACGATATTTGCACGGCATGTGTTTTAACGAAAATGTGTTTTTGGGAAAGCAAAGAAAATAATTAACAATTTTGTCTTTTTTAACCAATTTTAAAATTTGGACAAGCTCATTTTCGCTCTGCAGTACCAATTTAACAATGAATTTGTGAAGAAACATGGTAATGATCTCCATGAATAGTTACATCCAATATCCGCCTCTTTTAAAATTTTAATGAATATACGCCGAAAATTAACAAATAAGTGCGTTTATTCACTGTATTTGTATAATTTACTGCATTTGTTTTCGTTGATTAATTTGCCTAAGTTCAACGAAAGACATAATAATCTTTGGTTTATAACTCAAAAAATAAAAAGAATAAAGTAGGACAGTCACGTTATTTATTTTACGTCACAAAACAACAAAAAAAGAGACAAAATAACAAATGTTATAAAATGATATATTTTAATTGTCCTGCAGAATTAAAAATAGTTATAACAACGAACTAAAATATATGTATGTACAAAAAATTGTTAAAATTTCTCATAGAACTATGCAGTACGTAGTACATCATTCATTATTAAAGTTTTAATTAAAAAAAATACATACAATTTGTTCGCTTTACATTACAAAACACAAAGACATATATAACACGTAGAAATCGACAAAAAGTTATTGGCTTAATATCACATACCGCAACCGTTACTTGCAAAATAATATTATTTTTAAGCTTGGATCTACACAGAAATTAAATGACAATGAAAATTTTAATTTCTAAATGGAGATAATTCTAATATTAATATACGAAATGAAGGTATTCTATGGCTACTTTTTTGATGTGTAACATCTTACCGTTCGGTATATGCGCATGTGGTTTAATTTTGTAAAATGCGTAACCGGAAATTAAAGGGGGGAAGCAAGCTGCATTCGCTATAATACGTTGTGAAATAATTATTTACGATATATATTAATTAATTTTAGGTGTTATATTAAAATAGAAAGTCAGTCCAATTCTAATATTTTCACAAAAAATTTAATCATCAACGTTTGATGTTAATTCAATTTAATCTCGTACAGTTAATTAAAAAAGTGAAATATAAGTACAACTGTTACTTGCCAATCATATGTATGTCATTAGCAATAAATATGAGTAGATGCATGGTGATATACTGTAAATAATCTACTAGTATAATTAGTGCTCAATATGCCTGACAAAGCCACTTTTATGTAATAAAACGATTCTTATAATCTTAGAATTTAATAGCTAGTGAAAAGTGTCTTAATCAACATACGACGAACGATTCGAATGTTTTATTAAGATTTAAAAAATTGTTTCTGTTGTTGAATAAGTTTTAGAGTAATTTGAACTTTTTAAATTGGCATTCCGCTACATACGAAGCACTCGGTATACAGCGTGAAAGTTGCAAAGAATACTTTCCCTTATATTTTAAATAATAAGTTCCGAAACAAACGCAAACATTCCATACCAAACAAAGTAACTGATTTTATACTTTCGGCAATAATATTCATTTACACGATAATTGTATCTTTAACAAAGTCATTTGTTTAATAATGATAGTGTTGAAGCACCAGATATAATCAAAGTTTATAATTTTGTTTTTTTTGAAAATTGGTTATGTTCATACCTACTAATTATGGTTATCCTCCTATTAGTATCATAGGTCTATTTTCCATATTTAATAGATTTAACATGCCTGTAAAAAATTATATAAAAAACTAGTACAAAATAGACCGAGTTATCATGAACTATATGTCCCTTTGAGCATCTTTTTAATTTCAAAAATAGTTGAAATAATGTTTAATAAAATTTTTCACCTGCGTGTTGTTTCTTTTTCCTCTTAACAGCTGCTGAAATTAAAGTTACAAGATCGTCGTCACTGCAACCTGCTCGGAGAGCGTCTCTTAAGGAAATTTCAGTATTTCCAAAAAGGCAAACTTTTAAATTTCCATCTGCTGTAATTCGTAATCTGTTGCAGCTTCCACAGAAATGTTCGGACATTGAAGTTATAAACCCTATTTGCCCAAGATGACCCGGAATCTTCCACGCCTAAAATGTTTTAAAAAAAGCAATGCCTGATTACCAAATATTCCATATTCAAATCTTGCCAAAATTTTCGCTAAAGCCGAAACCGGATTCATGATTTCAGCACAGCAATAGGTATGTAATTTTTTCTAGTTTATGTTATGAAATACGGATAGATGAATACTACGACGAAATGTGATTAATTTTAAATTTAAACGAATTAGTTTAAAATTGCCATTTTAAAATTACCATTAATAAATACGTATAATAAAAGTGTTTTTCAAAGTTTGAGTATTTATATAAGAAGAANATGTTAAAATAGGACACTGTCTCGAGCAGTCTTTGCTGTTCCAACCAGCTTTACATTCACACTCACCAGTCCATGGATGGCACACCTCCGTATTATCCCCCTATTTCTTGTCTGGAACTGTCTAAAATTTTCTATTTTTTTTATTTTTAATTCCTCTAAATCATCCATTTTTCGTTTTTGTACGACTGCTAGAATCGTGGTCTGTTTTATGTTTTAATTCTTTCAAATAAAAGTCATTGGCACTTCTTACGAAATGAATTAGTTTCTAGTTTATGTCAATATTTTTTAAACATACATACAATTTAGACATTTTTTCGAAGTGAGTTAGTTTAATATGAAATATTATTCTGAAAATTCATATTTGAATTTTATACCCACTACACGCTACCTCCATGTTTTTATTCTGTTATGAAAAGCTACTGAATCATAGACCCGCCTTTGTGCCATGAGCGATTTTTCAATTAAATCAGGATTTCTTTATTAATTGAAAAACTTCTTCCAGCAAATGCATTTCCATGAGATAAAATTGAAATTATTTTCAAAGAACTAGCATGCTCTTTGAATTTTGAAGAAATACAAACTTCATGAAATTATTTTTCTATTGAGTCACAGGGCAGAAGAGTGACATTTCATTTGTTTAAAGATCCCACTTCTATACTTGCAAACGATTAATTCGAAAAAGATTGTTAAAGATGTATGTTTGGAGTACTGTAATACTTATAATAAGTAGAGATATGTTGTTCACACAATCTCTATCACGAATGTAAACTATTTTTACTAAACCACAAACAAAAATGATTCAAATGGAAGATAATTTTGATACAATACGAAGAAAAATATCACTACTACGATTTCTCGAGCAAAACTATTCTCAATATTTCCAGGAAGTACTGGTAGTTCTTCGAAATATTTTAAAACGTAAGTTTGTTGGGGTTTAAATGAATTTAATTGGTGCATTTTCTTAGGGGATGTAACTTATTTAAATTTTAAAGAAATGGAAGGAATAGACCTGGGTCCTACAAAAAATATGGGAAATTCGGCAAAAGAAATATTGTTTTGAATTGAATTTTTAATAATTCTCTGACTGGGAAAATTTCCCTGACATTCCCTGACCTGTTCTTGACAAAAAAATCCCTGACATTTCCCGGTTTTCCAGATATATACATAATGCTCATATTATTTTATTCAGCAATAAATGTTAAAACTATTATCATTTTTTAATTACTAACCTTTTGTATTGCAATCGTCGCCTGTAATGGAACTGCTGGGATTACTCATTCGTTGTCTTTCTAAACTCATATTGTTCTTTTTTGCAAGATTATTTCGAATATGAGTGGTATTATTAAGTAACCCTACGTCATCTTTCTCTTTCAGCGGCAAAGGATATGTGTAACTAGGATTATCGAAGTGATTTCGATCTAAAATATGAAATCATTCTATGTGTCTTATGGAACGCAAATGGTAGGTATATATAATTATAAATAACAAATTATCGAACGCCTTTTTGCAACCGCACTGAAATTTATACAATAAGTACTAAGAAAAAAATTACATATTTTTCCCGAATATGAATGTGACATTTTCTACTTGTCATGGAATATGAAGATTGGCTTAGGATAGCAAAGAGTAGTAGAGGTGCTTGTCCGACCAGTCTTCAAACTAACGTCCATGTGATGAATACAAATCAGACATTCCATGTCAAATTAAACCCTAGGTTGTCAGATTACAATCTTGTCTAGTAATAAGGATTTGTTTTTTAGAAACGATGAGGTTTTTCAGCGAAATTTTTCGTGGAAGTACGAATAATAACAAAAAATTCTTCCGCATAAATTATAGAAGAAAAAAATTGTTACAAACTGCATAGCATTGGATAATAATAAAAAACTTATTAAATGTAGTAGTCCAACCTGTTGTTAGTGCTTGTGAATCAGCGATGTACTGAACGTGAGCAATTTCCGTTTTCAAATTTGATACTCGTCTTCTGTAGTAAAACCAAATTGTGATAATGACACTTAGTAACACCAGAGCTAATATGGTGCCAGTAACAACAAATACCCATGATCCTCCACTCGAATCATACTCAGAAACAACACGGGCGTACAATAAATCTGTGCATTTTTCTCCACCGAACCCATGCTTGCAGACGCATCCTTTAACTGGATGACATAGGAAATTGTCATTATCACATTCACACGGATCCATGCAATGGTCTCCATAATATCCTTCTGGGCAAACTGAAAGAAATTAAAAATATATGTCACCTAATAAATGTTTATCATGAAATATTATTCTGAAAATTCATTTCTTGAATTCTTTTTTGCCCACTACACACTTCCTCAAATTAATGAATTTTCAGAATAATATTTCATATTAAACTAACTCACTTCTAAAGATGTCTAAAAAATTGTATGTATGTTTAAACATAGTATATATTAGTTCGACGGATTTGTGACCTAATAAGTACGGTTTGTCGTTGTTGCTGTTGTCATCTCTCGTAGCTTAGTGGTCAAAGCATTGGCGCGTAAAGCCAAAGAGCCCGGGTTCGATTCCCGGCGGGGGTGTGACAACAGCAACAAATTTTTCCTCATTAATTTGAGGAAGTGTGTAGTGGGCAAAAA
>NW_020439028.1:588066-603440 GCF_000699045.2 Agrilus planipennis
AACGCGCTGTTAGATCACACAAACATTAACTTCTTGGGTCAGCAATTTATAAAAACTACCAGATGTAGATCAAGCTTATTAGTTTTTATCAGCATGCCAAAGATAGTTTCGACAAATCACCGACCAAACCGAAGTTACTCCATAAATGCAAAGTAATTAATCAAATTCTTGACAGCATATCGCCATCTGCTGACATTTACCGTTAATCGTTGTATACCATGTTCCTTAAGGTATCTACTGTCAAACTGAATCCACAACGTAGCAAATATACGTGATATTATTTTGGTTTGCATGCCTATCAGGTATACAAATTACGTTGCAGATTCAACTTGATAAGTACATGACTTTAAAACGCCTTGTTAAACATTATGAATTACTATAATTAAAAGTAATTATCACTAGATGACGATATAGTACAAAATCATAGAGGAAGATCTAACTATAATTACATTTAAATAATAGGAACCGTGTTACGTACCTTTCCAACTCTTTTTGCAAATACATTTTCCAGTAACTGGATCGCACCCGTCTGAATTATCTATATTACACTGACACTCCTGCTGACAATTTTGACCAAAATATCCAAACTCGCAGCGTTTTTCACACAACTCACCGGTAAATCCGGGGCTACATGTACAAGAACCTGTTTACAAAGAGTGTAGTAAACATTAGGATATAAGCAGGTATTGCTATTTATTATATTAATTATGTTCCATAGCTACATAATAGCATTCCCCGTAAAAATTAATCAAAACTATACATTTTTGAGTGTTCGAAAATGCCCATTCCCCAGATCTAAATGTAAAATCGATATTACTTCATAAAGATTGAACAATAATATTGTCAGATCGCTTTCAGGGTGCAGAACTTAAAATTAAAGTCGTAGTACGTATGGATATAATTAACAATTTGACCAATAAATTTTTCACTTTTTGAAGTAGGTATTTCTTTTAATTAGAAAGTCTGCTAGATACTTATTATCTATAAACAACGATTGTAGTTGAAATACGAATTTGAATTTTCAGGCATGGGACCGATAATGCTCTGCCAAACTACTAGATGTCATGACTGAGTTCCTCCGACTAAACCGGGGATAGACACAGTATTCCTTCCATTACAAGTTACAAAATTTTTTATTTTAAACAGTTTAATTTCTCTATAAAAAATTAGAATCAATATGCGTTATTTAATTGTAAGTTTGTTAAACATGATTTGTTTTTAAACTTACAATTAGTAGTTTCTGAGATATTTCCAAGTTACAAAAGACAAACGAAATGTGGCAACCACGAATTAACCAACAAACATTAATAACATTATTTTACTTGTGCTACTATCGGAGACTTTGTCACTTGGCAGAATTCGTATTGGTTGCTACTCTGTTCTTTTCAGGCACTAGTTTTTAAACTTACTGTTACCCCTCTTACATTTTTAAACCTAATTGCTGCCTGCCCAAAATGTTAATGTAGGTACCTAATTTTTAGACAATTTAATAGGCCTATACCCAAAATATTCAACCCTGAATGTTTACTACATCCAAAACACCAGTCCATCAACATAAATAAATATGTAACCATATGGTGGATTGAAATAGATTTGCTTAAACTTTGTGCTAACAATTTTGTAATAATGAAAACACTTACCATTTTGTGGATTGCATGCCGCACCATTTTTACAGTTGCATTTTTCATTACAATGGATCCCATACTTCTCTTCGCTGCAGGGTCTGTCGCAATATTGACCTTCCCATCCAGGAGCACAAAAACACTGTCCTGTTTCAGAAGAACACGTTGCACCATTTTTACCTTTAAAAATAAATAAAACCCATACAAAGTTTATAAACTGCCAAAAAGATATTGTTCAAAACTCACAGTTGCATTTTTGTGTACAATCTTCTCCGAAAGTACCCAAGCCGCACTCTTCGCTACAATCTTTACCTCGAAACCCGGGTGGGCAAATACAACTTCCATCAACAGGTGAACATTGAGCATTATTTTTACAACTGCAAATACCGTGGCAGCCTTTTCCGTATGTTAAAATAGGACACTGTCTCGAGCAGTCTTTGCTGTTCCAACCAGCTTTACATTCACACTCACCAGTCCATGGATGGCACACCTCCGTATTATCCCTACATACATAAATAAAAAGGAATTGGTATAGTTGAAATGAAATATCATTACGATTCAAAAAGAACACACATTAATAATTAAGTATATAAATAATGAAGAAAATATAATAAACACATCTTTAATCTTTTAATTCTACATGTTTCAATGCTGCAGTTTTTTAACTCTCTTTCTAACATGCGTCTAACTTTTTTCCGCCTTTATCAATCTTAGATAAGCGTAAATACAACCGATATCAATTAATACTCCAACAGTTATAATTTACATGAAGAGAAACACTGCAATGCATTGTCATCGAAGTAACGATACGCAACTGCGTTTTATAAAGCAGGTCGTTAATGTTCTAGTACTAAATATTTTATAAATATCCACTTATGGAAACCTGGTCAAAACTCTTAAGGAGACTCTTTTAGCAATTCCAACAAATTATGGGCTATTTGGATGCGACGTTGATAAGAGGCTGAAGGTCTCCAAATAAATGAAAAGATCTAAAATTACAGTTAAGGGCAGTCCCAAATAACAAAAAAACAATTGTGTGATTTTATGAAACCACGATGTAAGTGAAACTTTTCGGATTGTAGGCATGTAACTGTAAAATTTCGGAAAATTATTCGAATTAGGGTGTTAAAATCGCGTTCTTAATCTTATCTTAATGATGGAAAATGGGAATGATAAATGGAAATCAATAGTAGACAGGTATCTAACTATAAATTTTAATTTCAATCTGGGTTAGCTCCTGAGAGGCGTAGGTGCCACAATATTGGCGTTAGTTGTTTTGCCGAGTGCCTTTCACTTTTACCCCTACTCCGCGGCCGGCTGTAATGCGACATGCGATAGATGGACGAAAAAATTTGAGGCGATGTAATAAAAGTTTCAATTTAAAAATATTTTGTAGCAGTAATAATTTTTGACACTGGCTAGTAGCATGTCACCTAGCAACGATGCAACAACGTGGGGCATAAACACAACTGTACTCCAAAAAATATGAGCATTTTTTTAGATAAAAGTGCACTGATCAATTCGTGACAATAGAAATATGAGACATTCCGAAGTCGAGTAAAGGGTCGTAGTCATCGACGTCTACTAATGAACGTACCTTAGCGGTCAGAATTGAGGTACAACGAAAGAAAGAGATGGAACGAAGTTTCGGACAATATCCATCTCTCTCACGATAGTGCGTAAGCTGTCATGAAAGAGATAGCATTAGTCCGAAACCATACGCCATCTCCCTCATTTTTCGAGCCAAGAAATTATTACAATGACACACGGCTAAGGCACGTCCATACTTTACGTCGATGGTCGTAGTAGAGCAATTTCTATGCTTACGCACGTAGGAGGGGAGCGAATTAGTCCAGTGCCGGTCAAATAATACTTATAGGTAATTTACATTGAATAAATATTTTCACAGTAGATTTTTCCTTTGTGGTTTTTGTTTGTATATATCTCTTATTTCCGTTGACGAAACCTTCGTATAATCAAGATCAAACATCACTTAAAGTAATTTTAAAATAAACGAGATCATGTGATGGGATCCAACGAGATCGAAATCGCGATCCGCGTCTGGCAGTATCGACAGAATACTGACCACTTCACTATCACGTAGTGGTGAGCTACGCTTGAATTCATATTGATTCCGCAAAATGTATAATTGTACTACAGATGGCGTTTACCGCGCCATTTGTAGGATTTTATAAAACGCGCTGTTAGAACAGCAGGTAAATTTGGTCTGTTTGTGTTCTGTCGAAACTCGCTGATGAGATCCAATAAGATCGAAATCGCGATCCACATCTGGCAGTTTCGACAGAACACCTGACCACTTCAAATTTCTATATTGGAGACTTAAATAAAGAACAATAAGTAACTTATCGGAACTACCAGACGTGGTAATTTTTTCGAATTTATTAATTCTCACCGCACGCCATAGGCAATTTTGATAAACCATTGTCGAAATTGTTACTCCACACGAGCAAGTTCTGTTAACACGATATCTCTATGTTTTATGGGCCTACTGGTTTTTACTACCAACTAGTATTTCAAATATTTGACAAGAGCCTTATGAAGGAATTTACTTGTCAAACTGAACCTGCTCCGCAGCTCATACATTACGCACGTAAACCAAATTAATAAAGAACAAAATGAGATAAAAATCGCGATCCACGTCCGATAGTTGTTGACCAAGTTATTGTTCTTTATTAATCACATATACAAGCTGCGTCATAGATTCGGTTTGACAAGTAAATACCTTCATAAGACCCATGTCAAAATTTGCAATATTGCAGTTAGTACATATCAGTACTTGGCGATATGTCTATAACTTGTAATGAAATTTCCGAAATGATAAAATAGAACAATAAATCGACATCCATTAATGAAACTAATTGTAATATGTGTTAAAAAAAAGTTAACAAGGTCATATTTCAGAATTTCTACGTGTTATTCAGAATTACATATCTATAGCCAATTAATACAAATGTAAACCGTAGAACCTTGTTAAAATTTTAAATGGTACAATTTGTAACGTTTGTACTATTCACATCCCACCAAAAACATTAGTTCTATTGTAAAATTTTTCCCACTCAAAAAAAAATCAAAGTGGATGTCAAGTCATGTATTTCTATTGTGTAACTTTTTAAGCACTTATGTTTCTATTAACAGGTTTCTATTGTTTATTATCTTATAAATTAAATAGCATGTAATATGAAAACTATCAAATTATAAATTTCGAAATTACTGTTTGCAGGATCTTATTTTTTTACTAAATATTTAAACAGTATAAAGCCCATTCTGTTACTCATTTAATGCGCTTTTTATTTATATTTAGTTTTTCTAGTTGTATGGAATATTCTCGAAGGGGATTGAACCCTCATTAATTTAGAAAAGTTAATTTCACCTTAATGTTTTTTCTAATTGACACAGTACTATGTTTTGAGCCGGATAGGCAATATCATAAATGGGTTCCAAAAAAGATTAGTTCTTTTTGAATTTTTATTTAATTCATTTAAGTAAATGAATTGACTCACCTATTGCATTCGCAAGTATTTTGGCATTTTTCTCCCCAGAGATCGTCCTTACAAATTCTCTCACTACATCGTTTACCTTGCCATCCATGAGCACAATTACATTTTCCACTTGCTGAAGAACATGTAGCACTGTTTAAACAGTCACATTGCTGTGAGCAATTATATCCATATGTACCACTTGGACAAATATCCAAACATCTAAAAAACAAATGAAATTATAATTACAGTGTAGTCTAAGCAGATCCTGTCGGTTATGTTGACATTTTTAAGAATATTTAAAAACCCGGTCGGTCAGGCAGAAAATACTCACTTTGTGTTATAAATGATTTTAGTAGTGAAGGTTCAATTTTCAACCCTGGCAAATAGTCAAAGTAGAAAAAGGAGACTGTGGTAAACACTATATTGCCAGTTAATTAAAAAATTAAAAAGAAGACTCACCTCTATTTACCACAAAAACTTTTTGAGCGGACACGTGTTTCGCCCACTTTATACGTGAGCATTATCAACGCGAGACAGTATGAAGTGGGCGAAACACGTGTCCGCTCAAAAAGTTTTTGTGGTAATTAGGGGTGAGTCTTCTTTTTAATTTTTTAATTAACTGGCAAATAGTGTTTGACAGTGGCCCGAAAAATCCAGTACAATGAGGGTACCCGTTTACTTTCTTTTGAGTGATGCTCATTGAGAATTCTGTTTAGTGTATATATTTTTAAATTCTAACGAATCTTGTATTTTAGTTAATAAATTTGTAAAACTGCTTTTTCCTTTTTATTTGTTATAAGGAAAAGAATATGAAACTTTTTTTTTTCTGATTTAGAATTTATTTATTTACCAGCCAACGACTACTCGCTCTGCCAGGTTTACATTCTCACTTAATTTAAACGGGTGTTAGTTGGTCGATTTTGCAAACCCAAACACGCATCAGACTAAAGAAATCTCGAATATTATAGAAGATTCCAACCAAGATCAGGACTACCCTAGAAGCATTCAAGAACATACGTAGGTACGTTTTCACTTATTCTAAACAGGTGTTTGACCGCCGATCATCTGATTTGTAAAAGTATCGAACATTATAGGGGATTCCAAACATTTTTCATTTAAAGCGAAGGTGGAAATATACGAAAATTTCCTAAATGCATTGTTAGTCAGCCCCACCAGTAACACATAATGGTCCTTCCTCGTTCTTGAATCTTCCGATCCAATTCACTCTACAATAGTGATGTAACGGAAGTGTCATAATGAAACAGAAGTAAATAGTAAATTTTTGCGGAAGCGGAAATGTAATGGTTTTAGGTAATTCTTTAATGCAGCGCCCTTTTTGCGAATATTTTGATACCTACAAATTTTGCATTTAGCATCGTTAATATCAACAAAATAATCCCAAATGGACTTCAAAATTGCACTTTTAAATTAAATTTTACACCACTGAGTAAACACTATACAAAATAAATAAAAGCTATAACTGTATTAGTATTTTCGAAATGAAATTATTAGACTCAGGGGGAACCGAAAGTCCTAGACGTCTTTAGATTAAGTACGAAACGAATAAGATAAAAAAATTTGGAAAATATCAACATACGAAATATCAGGAAATAGATTTGGGCCATAAACTATAATAAAGTTATTTTATTAACAAAATTTTACCGACTATAACGCTGCATTAACGCCAATACTTTATAAACATAAACTGTTGATAATAATACGTTCAGAATGTTACAGAGGGGTCGTTGAAAGCTAACATAGGTACTTGCACAACATGCAGCTTTGTAACTAACAATTCCATTTAAATTGTGTTTTGAAAACGGGCAAAAAGTTCAGCCAACAAATAAAAACAATAAATTTTTACGGCTTGTTTTTTTGTTCTGATATATTGATTTTCAAAAAGATGAGAAATAAGATTTTGTTAAGCTTCCGTTACAAAACTTCGGAACCAGATACAGAAGCGGACGTGAAAATGTATGCGGAACTTCCGTAATTGCAGAGGTCTATTGCAACACTATTCTATAATATTGTACCTGAGGACAATCTTAGACATTCCAAAACATTCTAGCGGCGGCAACGTTAGAAACATTCAAGAACTTTCTAGTGCAGTTTTACTTATTCTAAACTGGTGTTTGATGACCGGTGGTCGACCCACAAATCCACACACCCCCCAAATTGGAAAAATTTCCAACGTTATATGAGATTCCAAATATTTTTTAGGGAATTTAGATTGAAATATGGAAATGCCCCAGATCGACCCTTTTAAGCACCATGTCTCCCACACCACCACAGCTACCGACATGCAACCATCATGCTACTATCACATAAAACACCGGTTGGGTCTGCGCAGAGTAGTTATGATTGTAAAGTGTACACACACGTTTATTTTTTATTTATACATATTGATAGTGACTTCAACTTGTAGACAATTAATTGTGACATTGATGAAGTATTTTAAGTTAAGTAATTGTCAAAAAGTCGTTATCTTACAATATGCGAAATTCCATTGTTTGTACCTATAGAATTTTAATCCCTGGGCACAAACTTACAAAAATTTAAATATTCCTCAAGGAAAAGTAAAAAACTAGCTTTATAATTTGAAATTCGAAAATATTGAAACAGATGTTAAACCTAACAATGTTACAAAGATTGCTAAAATAGATGAGCGTGTTCTACGAGCCCTTATTAACACCGAGTTTCCCCCCTAAAACCAATAGTATGCAAAAATTTAAAGCACGAAGATGCAATAAAAATGTTTATTAATAATTATAATTATAAATAAGTTAGGTTGGTAAAACTTCCAAATCGCGGCTTTTTCGAAAATGCAACTTTTTCTTGTTGAAAATGGCTGAAAATGACCTAATAATGAAAAATTTACACGAAATAATCGGGGGGGGGGGTGTTATGAGTAGTTTTAAGTGAAAATAAGCACTTTTAGATTACAATTAACAGTCCGTTTTTTCCGCTAACGGTTAAACTCTTGCCTTAGTTGGAATACGTCTATTTATAAGAATCTCAGAAGAAAAAAATTGGTGGAATGTGGTTTAAACGATTTTCTTTGTAAATAGATATTTTATAGTTATATAACCTATGCGAATTTCACAGCCACTTACCATAGTTAATAGTCACTACTCAGCCGTTTCTGACTTCGTCTCTACAGTTCAAGTTAAATTCACTTAAAAAGTGGTATCCGCTCAAAAGTCACATACGATATAAATGGATACAAACTGTTCCCATTCGAGGAAGGTACAGGTATAATGTATGTTTATAAAATAGGGAAATGGGGGCACCGCTGCATACCTTAACCTAACCTAACTTAAGTTGGTTTGTATTGTATTACGTTGAGTAGGT
Organism: Agrilus planipennis; assembly: GCF_000699045.2. NCBI lineage: Eukaryota > Metazoa > Arthropoda > Insecta > Coleoptera > Buprestidae > Agrilus > Agrilus planipennis. The sequence continues at coordinate 596,540 of NW_020439028.1, forward strand.
TAGATTAACGTATTCGACACTGCCCCCTTCCCCTATTTTATATACAAACATTATAACTGTATCTTCCTCGAATAGTAATAATCTGTATATATTTATATTGTATATACAACTGCTGAGCGGGTATCACTTTTTAAATGAATGCAAGTTGGAACTGTAGAAACGAAGTCAGAAACGGCTGAGTAGTGACTGTTATCTATGATAAATGACTGTGAAATTCCTATAGGTTATATACTTGTATGGTACCTTTAAAATATTTATTTAGAAAGAAAATTGTTTAAAACACCTTCCCTCCGATTATTTCATGTAAGTTTTTCATTATTAGGTCATTTTAAGCCATTTCCAGCAAAAAAGTTGCATTTTCGAAAAAGCCGCGATTTGAAAGTTTTACCGTTACTACTGGTACAATAGAAAATAATCATTGAACGCAAGGTAATGTAGTAAAAAAAAATTAGCCTCAGTTCTTACCTATCACCCATAAATCCTGGTTGACATTCGCAAGCGCCACTAATATGATGACAGGATGCACCGTTGTAGCAATCACAAGGCTGAGAACAATTTTCGCCATAGAATCCGAATGGACACCGATTTGCACATACTAGTCCAATCCAACCAGGACCACATTTACATTTTCCCGATTCAGGATCGCACTCACCCCCATTTTGGCATCGACAATCCGATTTACATTCATAGCCGTGTTTACCGTTGGGACATTTATCATCACACCTATAATACATTTAACAATACGTCATATTAACGAAACACACAGATATCTGTAATGATCTCAATTGATTATTCGCAAAGGCACGGCTATATTCATATAATGTATAAACTCACAAAGGACCCATCCATCCTGGATGACAAAAACATTCTCCTGAAACATGATCACAATCGCCATAAACGCATCTACATTTCTCTTCGCAATTTTGGCCGTAACTTCCGGGTGTACATTTATTTTCACAGTATCTCCCAGTCCAACCTCTTGCGCAACGGCATTCGCCATTAAATGGATCACAGGTGGAGTTGTTTTTGCATAAGCATTCCATTTGGCAATCCCTTCCCCAATAACCAGAGGGACATGCTAAAACAACAATTTTCTATGCAAACCAAACAAAAGACGAGTGCAATTTTTACCGAGTGTTACTCGGTTTTATGTTTGTCAAATCAAGTACTCCGACGAATTACTAGGTTCAATTTATAAAAATTGTAGCGCGAGTGATTTTATATGTTCATCTTATAGCGGTCTGAACATCTTCGTATTTTGGTAAGGGTAGTGGTCAATAAATGCAAGCCACCTGTCAATCAACCCAGAAAATAACTGAAGATGCATAAGTGAAACTATCGTTTAATAATTTTACATAATTATTTTACTATCCCACCATGTTGAAGCTTCGAGATCAGATGGCAGAATGGGCCCCAACGATCATCATCTTGTGCGTTTATTTAGTTTAGTATTTCTTTTTTTTTATTTATTACAGTGTGGAATTTTTATACCAGAAAATTAAAGATCTCACCCACAATTTATCTTGAACAGTGCATAAAATACAAGCTGCAAGCACTATGCGATCTAGTTATGTTTATAAAGAACTAGTGACCCGCCCCAGCTTCAAACGGGTGAAATGCTGATACTAAATATATTTTTGTTTTGTCTAGATTACTATCGAAAAGGGAAATCTTCAAAAGATACCCCCTGAACATACTAAATATACTACAGAATGTCTTTATATACAACATTCACAGTTTTTTTGTCATTAGACAATACAAACCGGCCCCCGGCCGGTACCGCCGCAACCGCTATGTCCCTGCATTTTAAATCTGTAATATCTTCGAAAATATTCATTTAAATTACATGCTGTAAAGGGCCATATTGATCTATATTAAATGCACAATGTATTTAAGATAGTTAATTGGATAAGAATTAATGCTGTATTGCCTACAATCGCTTCGTAAATAAGTCATTATTTCTTATAAAAAGTAAAGGATAAAAATGGTTATTGTGGGTTATCCCTAAGAGATATACATATACCATCGCGGACTTTTTTGTAGCTCCTTTTAAGATGTACAATATTGTAGTACATTATTTTGATCTATCTCGTAGGTTCAGCCAGCGTTTGCAATGTACCTAAGCGCAAAAAATGTGTTTATTTACGACATCACATTAGAAACCTCTCTTTTTATCATAATACTTAATCAAAATAAGTATTTGTCACTTGAGTCCAAACATTCCGCCGAATAGGAATACTAAGAAATGTCGAATACACCGAATACTGAGGAGTAAGAGGAGTACTTGACGCATCCCTAACTTTTATACATAATTACAATATTGATACTTACAAATATCACACGAAGGACCACCATAGCCTGTTTCACACTTGCATGTATCAGGAGCTATACATGTTCCATGAAGACAATCATCTGAACATACAGGAATACAACGGTCTTCCGCGCTATTTTTCGCATATCCTTTACAGCAATCCTCAACTGGACGCATCTTCGTTAATTTTTGAGTTTTATAGACCGTCTTAAATTTTATTTTATACTTGGAACATCTGGGAGGAAAATTTAAACACCATACATACTCCCTCACTTGGTAAGGTTGCTGTTCTGATACACGTACAGTTACTGTATACCTAAAAAACAAATAAAACGTTTGTAAACATAAGCAGAATTTATAATATATGTAATGAAATTAAGGAACCAGGATTTTCTATCATTAAGTGCTAAAACTAAGTCATTATAACAAATACAAAATAACTCTCACTTTCTCGTTTTAGAATTTCATACATCAAAAGAAAACAGCTAATAGCGGAAGCTACAAGTTCATTCAAGTGCCCCCTTATTATACGATATCGTAGTGTTAGAGTACCTACATATTATTACAAACAATTCCGTTTTAACTGTTAACGGTTAGATAGGTCACATCAAGACCGGCAGCTCATGTTCCGCACGAGTGGGTAATCGACCTTACGCAATCTTGATGAGTACTGAGTAGGGAAAAAAGGATAAAAACAAAATAATATTGAAACTATTATTATATTACATAACAATAACGATACCAATTAGTGAATTTTACATTTTATATACCTCATTTCATTGGAACAAATATTTGCATACCGCTTCCATAAAGGTAAAAGTACTTACATATATAAGTAAATATAACATATAAAGAGGTACTGGTAAAAGGTATACAAAAATTATTAGCCTCATGCGGTTTGTAAATATAGAAATAACAGATTGAAACAGGCTGTACTACATCCAATAGGGTTTCAAAATCCGAGTGTTTTTATTTAGTTCAATTCTCACATACACTTTGGCTAGAAAATTGGTAATGAAACGTATGAAGGTATTTAAGTACTTTTTTTAGCGGTGAGCGTTGCACTGGCACTTTTAGATGCCCACAATTGCGAAGGAAATATTACATCTTCTGATATGTAATTTTATACTGGGTAAATCAATAGATGCATGTCTTCGCATGGACCATAACCAAGCGAGTTTTAAATGTCCATAATGTTGTACCCGCCATCTTGGAACTTTCAATAAATAAAAATTGTGGTGAAATGTGCCTAAAATGTGCTTTTGTGTGCCACATTTGATAAAAAATTTATTGAGCTACGCGACACTACCGAAAAGTTGTTCTTTGTCAACAGGGGATTTATTCAAAAAAAAAAAAAAACTTTTGGGTGTTTCACTCCCACCAGCCAATAATGCTGGTGGACGGGCAGTCCCTCTGGACTATGCCGGAAGGTAGGGCGGAAGGCCCTCTTCAGCCTGCTTTCAGGAATCGTTGGAATGGGTGGGTGGTGGATCGGGTGAGAATGATGAGGCGGACGAAATGAAGACAGAAGAGAATAAAAGATTATCTGTGGAATATTGCTGCCTCAACATTTGCCTAAGTGATCCAAGGAAACCACAGAAAAAGTTGGACGAAGGCAGACGGACCCGGAATCGAACCAGCGTTCTCCCGTATGCTAAACAATGGTCTAAACCTCTAGGCCATGCCGCTGGGGTGATTTATTCCACGATGATACTCAAATTTATACTACTAGCGGAAAGGGGGGGGGTACGTTTTGACTGTAGCACTTTGCTGAGGGGCAGTAGATGTCGTCCGTCTTGAGCAAGAGTAACCGTAATGATAAATGAATGAAACGGTGATTTATGAATCACTCTTCGCCTACAATTTGTCTAATGATTCAATCATGATATTTGTATTCTAAATTCCAAATACTCTTATAATTTTCTGTGTATTCTTTACCGTCAAGATAAGTGTTCTAAATTATTATGAAAGCTTCTCCAAGTTGAAATTAATCAAAAGGTAGGTATCTCACGATCAGATCAACTGTAAACTGTAAGTTAGCTCAAATTGCGATACTGCGAATAGAACAGGAAATTATTATTAAAGGATTAATGAAAAAATTTCAAACGCTTAGAAAGTTTATAAAAATCTTCTTTCTGAAAATTTAAATGTCCGAGAAGTAGTCTCCGTTTTGACGCATACATTCCTGCAGCCTCCTTGCAAAACTAGCGGTACTGCGACCACTTCACTCGACTGCTTTTTTTTAATACCTGGATAGTCCTTGGAGGAAAGGGTTATTTTGAAACACTTCTGTTTTTAAGTACCCGCAAAGGAAACGTTCGTCTCGCACGGACGAAACTATCCTCATTTAGGTAATCCATCAATGGGCGTTATTCACGCTACCATGTATCCGTGATAACTAGCTTTCCGATATCTAAATTCACACCGTTAACGGTCCAAGCTCACCTGCCCCCCGTGACGTTCCCAAACTGACCCGTTTCTTTAGTTCAAATTTTATATAACGCATCGAAGTTGTTTATGTTTAGTTCTATGTTACCTCTGATCATAAATGAATCTAATAAAAATAAAATACAAAATATATATAAATAATAATGTAATACAAAGAAAACGCTTTGAATGCTTAATGTAGAACTCTAGAAATTACAAATTGTTAAGAACTTTTGATAAAGGGTTATATACTTAAAACTGTGTATGTTTAACCTATTAAACTTTGAAACCTGTAACAACGTTTTCTTTTCGTTTCAAAAACCGTTTCATGCATAATTTCGGCCCAAAGAATCTATTTCTTTTACAAATTTAATCAAACTAATTGCTGTTTGATAATAAAACTGAATAAATACAAAATTAGGTCAATAACAGATGTTTGAATAAAAGACCAGGCGCTATTTCGATACGGATGTGCTAATAATAGGATACTTTGTTTTCCTTAGTTATTTTGCTATGCAAGCCTAGGAATCTCTGCGTAGCAAATTTCAAAATTATGCTGTAGAACAGAAAACTTAAAATTTGCGCAGCTCATACAAACAATACAATTGTAAAAAATTTTTACCCCTTTTAAATGTAAGACAAGAGATAAGGAAATCGTAGGGAAGTGATCATTTCCGCATTACGGGGATGCTGCATATGATCCATAATCATCTATTGAGGTCACTAATTATAAAGTTATTAGTACATCCGAATTATTTGTACACACACACTAGTACCTACCACTCGATTAGAAGATATATTAGCAATCGTATAAATAGTCAGATTACATTTTTTAAAAGCGAATCATAGTGAATTAGGGGGTAAAACGGGGGACCGTTTTCATTCGTTTTTGTATTTATTTCAGAAATATTATAATTACGTTAGGTTAATTATAAAAACTTAAGTCAAGTAAGGTTGAAAGCACATGAAAAAAAAACGTTTATCCTTACTTGGCTTATTTTTTACAAATAATCAATCTTTTGGGGAAGAAATGGCAACTAACATATTATAATTAGGTGATGGTTGAAAGCGAATTTAAGTAATTTAAAATAATTTAACCAAAATTTTAATGTAAATAGATTAAAATAATTTATTTAAACAATAATTTAACTACAGTTGAAAAATAACTAGACAACATAATAGGTAGATATATTTTCCTACCCTATCATACATCTAATTGGGCACTTGTGGGGTATATAAAAAAGGAGGAAATTCTATACCGTTAATTAGGGTAAACGAGCGAAAACTTCTGACTCGCTTCTAGTAATCCCTCCTAAGTTGAATCTAATATGACCATTTATACAATTGCTAATCGGTCTGTTGTAAGTGTGGTAAGTTTAAACAAATACCTAATTTGGCTGTATTTGTTCTAGCTTCCTAAATAGAACATTTTCTTTATTTTATTTTATTTATTATTTACTTATTTCTACTTATGATTTGAGGTTGACTTTTATAATGATTTCCTACTTCTAAAATTTACCGTTTTCGAAATAATTTTTCTTTTTTAAAAAGTAGCACCGAGCAGTAAATAGCAAAAAAGCATGCCTAGTGTACAGTAAGAAAGCTAGAGCTACATTACTCTCAGGAAAGATAACTATAACTTTCCTTCCATACTTTCAAAGTAGGTTAAGTACATATAGAGTGTTAGATATATAATGGCGGATTTGATTAACTTTAAACAATCGTAAATTTTCAAGTTGAATACCCTATATGTATTTCCATAGCCTTATACAGAAATTTATTGTCTTTGAGTGGTTCCCTATACACATCTCCTTTAATTTTCAAATTACTTAGTGTTCTTTGTAACTAACATTGTTTATTTTTTTACAAATATGAACTTCCAAACAAATATAAGATAATTGTTGTCACTCAAAAAACCCATACTGATGGTTTAGTCATTAAATATTTTGATACTCAATGTCAATTACTCAATATTATTTTTATGAAGAATGGAAAATGAAAATACCTATTCAAATTGAGAAGAATTTTAAGAAATTAAGTGCAGTACAGATAACAATAGTAAAAAAAGCAAATAAACAATAAATAAAATAAATGATTAACGATATCAACTGATAATAATTGTAATAATTGGTTTTGCAGTTCTGATAATCTCATGTGTAATAG
>NW_020439028.1:604025-630008 GCF_000699045.2 Agrilus planipennis
TAAATGCAAACGATTTCTCTCAAGTTTTCGACCGTTTGACATTTGTACTTCGTATGACCTCGGTCTATCATAAATTTTTGTTACAACTGCTGGTTCTAACGGTTTACCTTTTTCTTTTCGAATATACACATCATCTGCTAATTTCTGTTTCTATCATACAAAAGTTTTTGTTTGGTTTACCTTTTTAACAATTTTTGCCTAAGTAACTCATTCTCATTTTCCCACTCATTCCTTTTTACATTAATCGGCAAAATTCCACGCGTTTCATAACCAAATAACAATTCGTTCGGTGATTTTATTTCGTTTGAAATCGGAGTGGTTTTATTCTCTCAATGCAAGTGTCGGATCTCTACTGCTATGCTCTATCTTCTTAAACATACTTTCCACAGTACCAACACGACGTTCAACCATACCATTCGATTTCGGATAATTCGGGACTTGACGTTACATGTTCAAGATTCCAGGAATTTACAAAATTTCGCATATCGCGATTTATAAAATGGGTACCATTATCAGAAATTGCTTTTTTCGGAATTCCAAATCTTGCAAAAATTGACTTTTGTTTTGACACAATTGTTGAACCAAACATGTTCTCCAATTTTGCAACTTCCACATACTTGCTGAAATAATCAATAACTAAAAGCCAATGACTGTTTTGAAATTCAAACAAATCCATAGCAATTGTTTCCCACGGAGCATTCGGGACTTCATGTGGTAACAAAGGTTGTTTGACGTTCGATCAGTTGAATTGCATACAAGATTCGCAACTTTTTACAATGGTTTCAATGTGCTGATTCATGAATAGCCACTACCAAATTTTTCTCCCACAATTTTTACGCTTTTCAATTCTAAGGCGATAATAATGAATCAAATTTAACATCTTTTTTCGCAGTTTTCTAGGAACTACGAATTCTGTTACCTTTAAAAATTAACTCTTCTGTTACACACAGTTCGTCAGCTTAATTGTGATATAGTTTTACTACTTCAGGTATCTTTTTGGAATCGCTTGGTCAACCTTCTAAAATTTACTTTATCAACATTTGCATTTCCTCGTCATTGTGCGTTTCTTTTTGAAATTCTAATTTTTTCTGCACGGAAATCGGTAACGACTCTACCAATAAGAAAACTTGTGCTTCAGTATCTTTTTCGTGACAATTTGACGGTGGACAGTCATTTATTGACTTTTTAAATATAAACTCTAACGGTTTGTGATCTGTTTCAACAACTCTCTTTCCATAAATGTACTGACTAAATCTCTTACAAGCAAAACAAATCCCTAAAGTCTCGTGTTCAATTTGAGCGTATCTTTTTTCTACATCAGTCAACGATTTACTCGCGTAAGCGACGGGTGAATTGTTTTGCAAAAGAAGACATCTTGAAGGTCTGGCTCCTTAGTTCACACTTTTTTGAGATTTTCCAATGAAATCAAATTGCGGTGTGCTCCGGTGTCAAATTTGACTTTTACCTTGTGCTGATTGTCAATTTGAATCGTTTCGCACCAGTCTTCATTTTGTTTTGAAAGTGAAAAGTTAAACACTGACTTTACTTCAAAACTCTCATTTTGATTTTGTATAATATTTACACTTTGATTTGTATACATTTGTGCGAAATGATTCATCTTTCCACAGTTTGAGCACTTCTTTCCCCCACGCTGGACACTTGTTTCTGGGATGAAACTTGTTGCAACGGAACGGTGAAACGGCTTGCGAGTTGACTGCTGTGCTGCCGTCTGTTGACACGGTGTCGTACTGCTTGGCTGCTTTCATTTCTTCTTCTGTTTCAGTTGATTTTTATTTTTCGATGCTTTTATGACGTTCACCTTGGCCTCAGTTTCCAATGTTGCTTCTGTGACAGCTCGGCGGCTTTAAAAATGTTTATGCACTTTTCCAGGTCCAGATCGTCCTCTGTCAACAATCTTGTTTTTAAGTCCTGGTCCAGCACACCATAGATCACACTGTCCTTGATGAGACTGTCACGGAGAGCTTTCTCAAATCAGTGATGAACAACGAAAAAGTTTCTCCTGAATTAACTTTTCGACGGACAAAATCGACTTTTTAAAAATTTATTAATATTAATTACAAGAAAAAAAACTTATCTAACCCTGTTTCTTCCCGAGGTACGTATACTATTTTTTTTCACGTTTGTGTGAAAAGCTCGTCATTAAATTGATATTTGGCGAAATAAGAGTAAATGATTTAGAGGTTTGAAAGGCATTGTCATTGAACAACTGATTTTTGCGCATGCCCATAAACTTCAGCGCATGCGCTCAAAAGACTAATTTCATTGCCTCCCGACTAAAACACGGCTGAAAAGAGGCCATTTCTTCCCTGTTTCATAGCACGCAAAACGAGCTTTCCGCGCTAACATGACAAAAAGAAATAAACATAACTCAAGGCGCCTTATACCGAACTTAAAATCTACAACGGTGTGGCACAACCTTAGCTCATCATTATTATCATAAGGTTGTCAGCCCTAAGATTGGTTGGATACGCACCTCCACTCTTTCCTATCCTAAGCTAATCATCGCATTTACCTACAACTAGAACATCCCACACCCTCAATTATTTATGTACAGTAAACTATAGATCTGCCTCTATCCCCCCTCGTAACTCCTGTTTCTGTGTTCTACCAACCTATCTCACCTATTTCTTATTAACTTTGTTAAGATTTTTATTATCTTTATGTCTGTTACAATTCGACTGATCAAGAAAACACTTCTATTCTGCTGAACGTTTATTGAACGACTTAATATTCTTCAGTATCAAAAATGTTTCTTTATACATATCGATCTCGACCGGATACATAACTCATTCTCATANAAAAAATGGAAAACGAAATGAATACAAGTTACAAGAAATATGATATAAGGTTAAGATTAGTGTTATTTGAAAGAAGTTATTGAAAAGTGCACTTTTAACATTAGATACATAACTTTGGTATTAAATAACATGGACCAGTGATAAAATATGAGAGGTATCTAACAGAAACATTTTGCTCTGGCTATGCAGTTTTTGTAGTAATGGCAATAAATGCCAACAACAAAAACAATTGAAGTTGCACAACTATTCATTTTATCGACCGAGACGCCTATGGGCAATTAAAAGTACCTACAATAATACAGTCGTATTAGCTTCGACAGACTCACCAAAATGGTACCATTTAATAATTCTTTTTCATCGTTTGTATAAACGTACATTATAAAGGAGTATCTAATTTTTAAAAACCACAGTCGTCTGATGATTAAAGGAAACGAAGTTTAGAATGTTGCATGCTGTAGCCAGCATAATAGGGAATCCATTCAGATATTTGTAATAGGTACTGTAATGTCTAGCACATTAGCATATTTTCACTAACCTGTATAAGGGCCACTCAATGTCATAGTTCTACTTCTAATTTAATTAAACTCCAATAAAGATCTAAAAGTTTACTTTTGGTCTATTTTATTACCAGTAATTTTTCGAGGATTAATTCAGTAAGTGAATTTAAGTGATCCTGTCGTGAGAGTGAACCATCGTCCCTGTTGGATTGCACAGAGTGATAGTTATTATTAAGTGCTGTTAATATCAGTGTAATAGTTGGAATTCTTAAGTGTGCAATTCTAACTGTGTGGGAGTATCACCTGGTCTGACGATAAGGTTATCATCCCTTTTGACTACATCCTCAAATCCAGACGTGAAAGTACTTACTAATTTCGCCCCTTTTACATTCACAATAACTTCTAAAAATATAATAGCGAAATTCAATATGTTCAACAAGGTCCATTTACATAGACAGATATCTACTTGCTGTACTGAATCCAAATTGTTAAGACTTAAGCCTGACTGACACCCCGTCAGATCAGAATGGTAAATGTCTAGATGATGGGTGGGATCGAAAGAGGAGGTGTCCCGCATCACTGTACCATAAAAAGTTCGTGGCAGTCTTACCCCCATAAAAAGTTATGGGGGTTAGATGAGGGGGGGTAGAGGGGGATCGAAAGAGGGTGGTCACCTGAGTAAAACCTCATAAAAAAATTGCGGCGGTCTCACCCCCATAAAAAGTTATGGGGGTTGAAAATTGATTATTTTGCAATTTTCATACACTATAATTCAAATAAAAATCAATAAAATAATAATTTTCAAGCGGGTGGAGGTGGGGGTCGAAAGAGGGTGGTCATTTGAACAAAACCCGATAACCTAACCTAACCTAACCTATTGATAAAGATATTTAAATAGTGTTTTATATAACTTTCTCAATATTTTTATGTATTTTTCATTAGTTTCACCTTTGAATATTGTTTAAGAATGACTATATAAATATTTACATGCCCAGAAATGTATAAAACTTGGCATATTTATTAACTTTGAATCCCCATAAGTTTTTATGGGGGTGAGACCGCCACGAACTTTTTATGGTACAGTGGTGGGGGAGACCTCCTCTTTCGGGGTGGGGGAAATCATCTAGAAATCATGGTATGAATTGATCTCTATACATATGTTATGAATGCTGATATATGAAATGTATGCTACAATATTTTACTTGAATGTGAACAGGCCGTGACTTAACCGATAGTATGAATCGATCTTCACTAATTGTTCTGTCTTATTAATACTACAAATATTTCCTATATTGTGCCATAGAATTGTTTAGATAACTTGTATCTGTATCAACAACAGGAAGAACAAAGCAAGTTTCTTTACGCCTAACTGATAGGTTAATCGTAAAGCACTCATTTGTCGACGATAACTTTGTAAAGAATTTTTCAATTTTATTCATTTATCACTGTTAACCGATTAACTGGAGGGCATTTTTGATTTTGTTTCATTCAATTAAGGCAATTAATTCTATATGTATATTTATGTTTCCAGTGGCGTATCTAAGTATATAGATAAAAGTCAAAATATTTCAAACACCTACTGCATTATTCAATTCACTTTAAATAGGTACCTGTATAAATAATAAATTCAGGAATACACACTTTTATTATTCTCGATAAAATAAAAATGGCTGTACTTACGATTCTTGTCTGACGCAAATGTTTGGTCCTTCCAGAGCGAGACATACTGACATTTGAAACAGGAACACTAATACCGCTAAGAACAATGACATATTTCCGGTAGAAACTCCGTTAATTGAATTAAGCAAAACACTGTATCACATCAACATTTATTGTTGTCATTTAGTCTGTACTGGTTTGTGCGTATCTGGCTACTAAATTCAAATATACATCATCACAGCCTTCGTCATGTTTCCTTTTTCCACTAGGGTGACGGAGAGGTCGTTATCTTACTAATTGTTACTCCTGTATTTAACGTTGTTTCAGCGAACGAATCTGCTACAGCTCTTCAGTGACAACTAGGAATTGCACAAGAGTTGTATGTTTCAAGAAGCCAATTTACTTTTACGTTGGTATAAGTGCAACTGAAGTGGTGAGAATCTGAAAAAAAAAGTAAAAATTGTGAATTATAAACAAACGTAAACTATATCTAAAACTTATTTAAACATAGTAGATAGCCATATTTTAAAGTGGTTGCATACTGTGGGTCTGTTGTATGAATATTACGTTTCTGAATAGGTAACTGAAGATATTTCTCAAGTCTCAAATTACAATACACTCACTTACCTAAGTTATGCACACGTTGCTACTACAATGCCTTGTAAAATAGCTGTTTCTACATATAAACCTATAAACAAAATTTTATTTTTCCAGTATTAGTCTCTTCAGAGATTCCATTTAGTTTCATTTCATTTTTTCATAAATGTTTACAAGCATTCGAAAGGTGCTTACTGACCATTACCTAACAGCAATCAATAATATTTATGAACCCGAATAAAAAATTAAACGCATCCAAAAGCCGAGATGGCCCTGAGTTTACTCTTGCGTTTGCAAAATTGCATTTTTTTCAACTAGCTTGTTCTTTGAACAGTTAAGGCAACAAAATGAAGGTTACAGTAATAACTGTCTAATTAACAATAAAACTAAGTATATACCATTGGTATTTTCTGTTACAATTTCTAAGAAGTACGTAAACTAACGTTTTACCGTTCTATATTGTGCAGATTAATCAGCCTTCCATATTTGTCTTAAAATATACAATTTCAAGAGGACTTTGCTTTATCAAACAAATCGCATATAACAACGCCTACAATATAAATATACTTAACAGATAATTATATTAAAAATTGTATAATAATGAAATAACTTAAGTGTGCAATTCTAACTGTGTGGGAGTATCACCTGGTCTGACGATAATGGGCCCCAACGATCATCATCTTGTGCGTTTATTTAGTTTAGTATTTCTTTTTTTTTATTTATTACAGTGTGGAATTTTTATACCAGAAAATTAAAGATCTCACCCACAATTTATCTTGAACAGTGCATAAAATACAAGCTGCAAGCACTATGCGATCTAGTTATGTTTATAAAGAACTAGTGACCCGCCCCAGCTTCAAACGGGTGAAATGCTGATACTAAATATATTTTTGTTTTGTCTAGATTACTATCGAAAAAGGGAAATCTTCAAAAGATACCCCCTGAACATACTAAATATACTACAGAATGTCTTTTATACAACATTCACAGTTTTTTTGTCATTAGACAATACAAACCGGCCCCCCGGCCGGTACCGCCGCAAGCGCTATGTCCCCACATTTTAAATCTGTAATATCTTCGAAAATATTCATTTAAATTACATGCTGTAAAGGGCCATATTGATCTATATTAAATACACAATGTATTTAAGATAGTTAATTGGATAAGAATTAATGCTGTATTGCCTACAATCGCTTCGTAAATAAGTCATTATTTCTTATAAAAAGTAAAGGATAAAAATGGTTATTGTGGGTTATCCCTAAGNTATTTTCTGTTACAATTTCTAAGAAGTACGTAAACTAACGTTTTACCGTTCTATATTGTGCAGATTAATCAGCCTTCCATATTTGTCTTAAAATATACAATTTCAAGAGGACTTTGCTTTATCAAACAAATCGCATATAACAACGCCTACAATATAAATATACTTAACAGATAATTATATTAAAAATTGTATAATAATGAAATAAGATTGATTTATCCAATACAATACAAGTTGTAATGATAAAAATATATAATTCCTCGTAATGTTAGGTAGTCGCATATCATCTAATCTTAAATTAAAAAATCAAAATAAGGACTGGTATTAATGTTACTTTTAGAACAACTAATAAACTAGGTAAATTTAAAAAAAAAAACCAATAGGGACAAACTGGAAAATTGAAAAAGTCAAGTAAATATATCAATCGCGTTGATGTCCTAAATACGTGTCAAAGATCATAGACGACCACCTAAAATTAATTTTTTCTATCTTACTTTTTCTCGTGAACAAGAATACTTGAGTATAGCCAAACTGTTACAATTTCTGTGTTGCTTGTTTATATATCAGATTTTAATTAACGATAACTTATTAGTATAATTTTGTCGCCTTACTGTTTATAAACATTACAGGTTCGTATCAAGGGTTACAACTCAACCCTTTCGTTGAAAATCCGCCAACCAAGAATTAAAATTTCATTAGTTTAGTGTTAAACTACATTTTGAACGGGACATTGCAGTGTAATGTAACAACTTAAACATAAGTAGGTACGTGAGTGTATTTTTTAAGCGAAAAGTAGTACCGGGTACAGAAAAGTCAGAACTATTAACATTCTACAAATATTTTTAGTTTCTGAACTGATTACCAAAAATGTCGCTAAAATATTTGCTATTTAACTAGTTAACAAGCAACCACTTTGGGCACGTTCGATAACAGCGTTGAAATAAATAGTATTTGGTACATAATACCCGTGGATATCTATTTAGCAGTAAACACGAGACCAGTATTTAAACACTAGAACATTATAATAGGAATTTCTCCTTATTCTTGATGCTTTATCTCCACTACTTAACGTTTCTATGCACCATTACAATTAAACCAAGTAACTTCATGTTTTTGCAAATTACTTGACTTGACTGTGAAATCAAATATCGCTATCAATAATAATTTTACATAGTTGCTATTTGCCTTGATGTCAAGCAATTTCAATCTTTTTCGTCGCATCTACATCCATGTGCTCGAAAACCTTACCTACTAGGGTCAATTGAAAAGTCCCCGGCCTGACACATAAATGGCGGCACCAGAACTAAATCCATATGATTTTCAGTTAGTCCTAACCTTCAAAAGACGCGTCTATAAATTTGACGGCTGTCGGATCATTAGTTTGTGAATTATAGCATTTTTAGTGAAGCAACTTTTGTTATTGTGAAAAAAATGGATAAAAAGGAATTTCGCGTGTTGATAAAATATTGCTTTTTGAAGGGAAAAAATACAGTTGAAGCAAAAACTTGGCTTGATAACGAATTTCCGGACACTGCCCCAGGAAAATCAACCATCAAGGATTGGTATGCTAAGTTTAGACGTGGTGAAATGAGCACCGAAGACGGTGAACGCAGTGGACGCCCAAAAGAGGCTGTTACGGACGAAAACATTAAAAAAATCCACAAAATGATTTTGAATGACCGTAAATTGAAATTGAATGAAATAGCAGACACTCTACAGATATCAACGGAACGTATACATCACATCATTCACGAATATTTGGGTATGAGAAAGCTCTGTGCAAAGTGGGTGCCGCGCGAGCTCACTTTTGACCAAAAACAACGACGAGTTGATGATTCAGAGCAGTGTTTGAAGATGATCACGCGTAATAAACCCGAGTTTTTGCGTCGATATGTGACAATGGATGAAACATGGCTCCATCATTTCACTCCGAAGTCCAATCGACAGTCATCGGAGTGGACTGCACACGATGAACCCGCTCCAAAGCGTGCAAAAACGCAACAGTCGGCTGGCAAGGTTATGGCGTCTGTATTTTGGGATGCGCGTGGAATAATTTTCATTGACTACCTTGAAAAAGGAAGGACCATCAACAGCGACTATTACATAGCGTTATTGGACCGTTTGAAGGACGAAATCGCCGAGAAACGACCGCATTTGCAGAAAAAGAAAGTCCTGCTTCACCAAGACAATGCACCGTCTCACAAGTCAGTGAAAACGATGGCAAAAATTCATGAATTGGGCTTCGAATTGCTTCCGCATCCACCGTATTCTCCAGATCTGGCCCCCAGCGACTACTTCCTGTTCTCAGATCTCAAAAGAATGCTCGTTGGGAAAAAATTTTCGTCGAATGAAGAGGTGATCGCCGAAACTGAGGCCTATTTTGAAGCAAAGGACAAATCGTACTACAAAAATGGTATCGAAAAGTTGGAGGATCGCTATAATCAGTGTATCACCCTTGAAGGGAATTATGTTGAATAAAAAAAACGAATTTTGCAAAAAAAATGTGTTTTACTATTTTAGGTCGGGGACTTTTCAATTGACCTGTTACTTATAAAGTTGAGCAAGTATTTATCAATGTGCTATGGATAACGTTAAGTTCATAGTTGGGTATGTTCACTTTTCCACAGCAAGATGCATGACCATTACTGGAATCATACGGATGACGCGCTAAATCTTGCGGACAAATTTCCTGTCCAAAGGTTTATAATAATAGGGGAATTTAACAAAAGTAACGTTTAATGAAGTAAAAATGAGCCGCTTCGCCTGAAATACAACACCTACCAAACTACATATAGTACAGCCATTTGGTAGTTTTGCCTGGAAAGTTTTTCGGGAGTTTTGAAAATTAGTAATTTTATAGATTTTGAGGTGCTCATTCCAAATTTGAACTTTGCCACCTCGTATATTTGCCGCTCGCGCCGCCATATTGGAAAAATGGCGCCAAAAAGCAGTTTTTTGACAATATTTCCTTTCCGACTCATTTTACGATAAAAACAGTTATATACAAAATGAAACTAGAGACAATTATCTACAATTTATGTATCTACCTTTTTTTCATAAAGTTAATAGTTAAGGCGTACGAGCGCCGGAAAGTGTACTTTGCCCTTCTTCGTCTGTCTTTATTATTTTGTAATATTCATTCACTTTCTAGTGATGCATCATTTATACAGGTTATTTCTCAATATCAAGACGTCTCTGATATGTAGGTATGTCTTGTTTTTGCCTCGGAACATCAAAACCAATGGTCCATCATTTCGAACCTTTCTTTTGATACTCCAGCTCGTCTATCTTATCTTCTTGGATTATGATTTAAAATAATTCGTAATACACGGAGACCTCGAATAATTTAATTTACAATCCTGGGTTTTTTCCCAATACGCGGAAAGTATAAAATAAGAAATAAAAATTTAGTTGTCAACTGTAGACCAATATCTATCTTAAAACCAAAACTCCTTGATACGATTATTGCCAAAGAGTCCTCTATAATTATACATAATTAAAAACAGTATGAATTTATTAAGGATTTACTTATTAATCTAGAATTAATTTATTAAGTACGCATTTTCAAATGGGTTGCAGGTAGACCGTATACATTTAGGGCAAAATATCTACCTAACAAAAATTACTCTTTTTTTTACGGCATTGTTGAAGGTATTTGTTCGAATATCCTTACACCACGTTGTATTTTCAAATGTTAAATGCCAACCTTTGGTGAAATGCAAATACTAGACCACTCATATTTTTAGTTCTAAGTTGTAAGTATTGACTTTTCTAAGGCCCTTGACTCCGGTCAAAGTACAAGCTTTCACACAGACGGTTTTCTAACGGCAACCGTGCCGTACCGTGCCGTACTTTCATTTTGCTTTGCGTTCACACTGCACACAGTTTTTCACGGTTTAGTTTTGTTTTGATACATGACCAAAATGGACGAAAGAAAAAAAACGCATGTTGTTGCTAATGATATGGCATAATCGCAGAAAAACACAAAAAACAAGAAGATTTTGGATTCATCCACTACTTGAAAACAGACAATTGATGGGTGAACTTGTAACATTATTTCATGAGCTACGAGAGGATAGCTCCAAATTTTTTAATTATTTTCGAATTTCCATTTGGAGTTTCGATGAATTATGTGTAAAATTGCAAGATGATTTAAAAATTAGTAATAATATTTAATATCAAGAGGGAAATAAAAAAAAAAAATGAGTATCAATCAGAAAACAATCTATCAGAAATGGAAAAAGGTTTTCCTTTCTGTTATTTAACGCTTTGATACCAAAAGAAATCAAATTATTAAAGTTTTCACTGTCTAGCTTATAAGAGATAAAAGAAGATTGTAATATATATCTGTACAAAACCTTGTTTCTTCAAAAATATCCGAGAAAATTTAAATGCTCATATTCAATATATCCTTTGTATTATCTTCCCCAATGATATATTATTAAGAAAGGAGGTAAATTTTTCTTAATTATATAATCTCTACCGATGCTTATTGGAAACAAATAAACGCAACTTTATGGTGTAGGTATGGTTATGATTGCACAATATATTTAAAAAAATGTAGATACTTTGATAATGTAGACATTATACAATGCTGTAAATGCCGCAGATTTGATCACAAGACAAAAGAATGTACAAAGATAGACAGCATTTCCCAAAAGTAGTGAAAGTCACAAAATAGAGGAATGCAAAAGAAGTTCTGAATATTTCCCAAATATGGTTGCACCGTATAGGTAGCAGTTAACAGAAGATGCGAGGCATACAAAAGAATTTTTCAGAAACTACAATTGAGAGCTGTGTACCCTGATGTTTGTAATGAATTTAAATAGCAATTAAAGAAGAATAAATCACTGAATAATAATATAATATCCTTTAATATTTAAAACTTAACAGCATACAAAACACAATTACGTACAGTGTAGGCTGAATCAATGACGACTCATAATAGCATGCTTTACGGAAACACATACTGCTAAGGAATTATATGAAAATGAAACTAGAATAGATGTATATCTATTTGACAAACATCTCTGTTAACGTTAGATGAAACCATTGATCTCGGCGTTACTTTTACATCAGACGGCTCATTTCACGCTCATATTATCTAAATAACGAACAAAGCCCTTAGATTACTTGGTTTTATCCTTCGTAATTCTGAACACTTTAGAAATCCGTCTACCTTAATTACCCTATTTAATACACTTGTCAGACCACAATTGGAATACGCTTCGCCAATATGGTCTCCTTTCTCTGCGACTGATAAAAAAAATGCTTGAATCGGTTTAATCGAAATTTTTGCGCAAACTCGCCTTTGTAAATATGACACCCATGCGTTTCGATGATCACGATTATACTAACATCAAAAAACTTTTCCACGTTCAATCGCTAGAGACCAGGAGAAACATCGCCGATTTGACACTTTTATTTAAGATTCTACACGGCTTAGTTGATTGTTCAACTATGTTATCCACTATCAATTTTCATGTTCCCTCCAGACAAGTTCGCCGTAATCAACTTTTTGCTATTCCTTTTTCTCATACAACTTCAGCGGCAAACAGTCTGCAGAGTCGATTGCACAAACTGGGAAATTTAATATCTGAAAGTGTCGATATATTTTCTATATCTTTGTCTTCGTATTCTAGATTCATAAATAATCTGTATCAATTTTAGATTTTGTCACTGANTCATCGGCAAACAGTCTGCAGAGTCGACTGCACAAACTGAGAAATTTAATATCTGAAAGTGTCGATATATTTTCTATATCTTTGTCTTCGTATTCTAGATTCATAAATAATCTGTATCAATTTTAGATTTTGTCACTGATTATGGTTCTATGTGTATATTAATTGCTTTCTTTTTTGCTATACTTTTGGCTGCTTTTCTTAGTTTTCTTAATTAACTATATTGCTGTGAAACTATTTATACAATTAATTTTATTTTTGTCAAAGAGAGTTTGGACTGAGCGAATATATTATATTAATGTCCTTATGTAAAAAGGGAGTATTCCCGTTTATTGAATAAATTATTAATTATTAATTATTATTATTGTATAAAGAAACTGTACATGCAAAATTTTCAAGCCGGTATACATGAGGAGCATTAAAATATGTATTTTAAGGAGGAGTGCTTTAAAACAGTAGGTAATAAACGTAATAATAGAAAGAACCGTATCGTTAATGGAAATTAATCTTAATGTGGATAGTCAGAAATTTAACATCCTTTATGTTCACCACTCATCAAATTCAAAACACAGCGGATTCTTACAAAGATTTAAAGAAATTTTAATAACTATGATGTAAAACAGGAAATAATTATTTTAAGTAGAGATTTAAATATAAATTTTATCATTGTATTCTAAGAAATTAAATAATGTAATACAAAGTAGTGGAATATCCCAATTGTAGAAAAATTCCCACGAGTTACACGCATTAGTGTCACAATAATAGATTTTATAATAACAAATAATAAAGAAGTTAAATATGGAATACATTATACGCCCAAAAATAACGGACGGAATAAGTAAAAAGAAAACCGGAATATTTTGTAACCGAAAATTTTACTTACAGAAACTGTTGGAAAAAATAAACATTTATAGACACCATTAAAGTGTGGAACAGATATTAGGAAACACAGAGAATCCAGGAAACAGATTTAAATATTTTTAATTACTAGAATTTACAGCGCTAAAAAACGAAATTAAGACGAGAATACTTAAAAAAAATCAACTGAAGTAATTGGTCACCACTCCTTAAAGGTCCTAAATACCAGTATAGAAAAAGACTTCCTTCCCAAAAAATGGAAAACATCAATGGTAGCCCCAATAGAAAAAACCAGAATCCGTTAGCATAATAAAAAGGTCAAAAACCAATCAAACACAATCTGCACATCCCATATCTAATTGACAACTTCTCTTGGCTTGGTTACTAAAATAGCTTTCAGTACCTAGCAGACTAGAAAATATGAAGACATTCCTTCCATATCTCTTCCTGAACAAAATGTCGCTATCGCTGACTTGTGGACCAAGATGAATCGATCTTCTCCAGCTCTCCTTGTTTAAGTCTCTCAGGTTCTTATGACATCTTCCCACACCCAATATTCTACACTTGCAATGTAGTTACATCTATTTGGGGTGGAGGTGATCCTGTTGATGAGTCTATTAAGCTTTCCCTGAGGTTACAATAGGATGCTCTACTCTGCGATTCTTTAAGTCTGTCATCCAGAACATCTTCTCCCATTCTGGGGCTATTAAAATGAATTGACCCTGAGCCTTGTTGAGATGTGCCAACACCTTGGGAATCAAATATGGGGATGGAAACACCCATGTCAAACGAAACACCTACCTTCGACTGAAGACATCTGTGACAAGAGAGAGCTGATCGAGTTTGAATCTAGGGAGACATAACTTTCCACAATAGCCGACTCTCCTGAGGCAAACAGGTCAATATCTGGTCTGCCCTACCTTTTGAAAATCTTTTCTGTTGCTTCTGGCAGTACACGCTATTCTGGCTGAGCTATTCCGCAAGATAACCTATTCGCTATCCCGTTGCATCTTCCTGGCAGTGTTAAGTCGTCGGTCAATTAAAGTAGCCTGTAAGTCAGTCGGAACAACTTCAAAGATCTCGTGCCCCCTTCCTTACTGACCGATTGTCGAACTGCAGGAGAATATGAGCGTCTCGAAGACAATACAACTGTCTCTTGATAATAATTCTTTCTTCTTGGAATGCCATAACCTTTGACTTTCGGACCAAAGCCCTGACATCTGAATACCTTCCAAATGAGCTCCTTAGCCTTTGTCTGCGGCATCGGCTATTAGGAAATGAGTCACTAGAGATTTATCAGTGTGATTGGTCCCCGCTGAGGCTTCACACCACCAGCTTGGTTGTTCAACAACAGATTATGGGCTCAGGCCCGCTTTTTATCATTTGCTTTTGAGGGAAATTTTTTTACTCTCAAAAACGTCGAGAACAAAAAAATAAACACAAAATAATGGAGTCTGGTCAGTTAATCAAGTTTTCTGGAGAAACCGAACTCTTTGGAAGTTCCAGGTACAGGTAGTGTTACAGTCCAGAAGATTGTGAGATATAGTTTCAGGAATATGTTGAAAAACAAATTAAGATGCAGAAAAATGACGCTAAAGTACAGGAAATATTAGTGATTAGAAGGGAAGAGATGCCTATGACCCATATATTAGTATGCAGAACAGCGGCAGAAATGTAGCAGAAACTGAAAACTATATACGAGCACCAGGCAAGTTTTTCAGGTTAGAATACAAAGAAAGCAAAGTGGCTGAATTCTGAATTCATTTCTGAAATAGAAAAAACTCAAAGTAACTTGAAGCAAATGGGCAATGAAATTACTGACAAGATGATAACAACTGAAGTTTTAATGTTGCTGCCAGAACATTTAAGGTATTTTATTTCCGCCCAATCATAACCAAACTCTAACTGAACTCATGTCTCGATTGATGATATAGGAGAGAACTAAAAACAAAGAGCAGGTGACAGCTTTAAACATGAGAAGTAAAAATAGTTAAGGACAGAAATCAATTAAATGTTTTCAATGTGATAATATGCAGCATATAAAAACACTGTCCACAATTAAAACCAAACGAAGGCAGGAAAACTTGTTACTATTGTAGGAAAGACGGTCATCTTATGAAATATTGTTGGTTTAAGAAGAAAAAAGACGCAGATGGTATAAAAATGATAAAAAGCCATCAACGAATTCATCACGAGCATTTGTTAGAGTACCAACTGTGACAAAATGCACAAATTTCAAAGATCTGGTTGGACAGTCTCAGTTTATCAAAAACGAATGGTGGTTACACAGTTGAGCCACTGATCACATGTGTTCTAATATAAAAAAGTTTTTTGAATTGACAGAGTTAGAATATAACAAGCAAATGAATTTGGGAAGTGTGTCACTATTAACAGTAAAGGGCATAGGAAAAATAAAAGTAGAAGAAGGAATGGAAAACAATGGCTTAAAACAGATTTAAACAATATATGGTTCTTCCCAGATCTGGATGTGAATCTTTTTTCTTTGAGCAAAGCATAAGATAAAGGATTTGAAATGCATTCCAATAAAAAAAGGTTTGAGCTTTTAAACAAAAATGGAATGATAAGGGCAGTAGCAAACACAGAAAGGAGACTATTTAAGATGAATTTTAAAATTTTTGAAATATTACAGTGTAACATTGCAGAAGCTTTAACAGAGTGACACAGAAGGTTTGCTTTTTTAAATGTCAAGAAGATTTTGCGACAACATAATGTAAATTATAAAGAAAATATTATTTTTGCCGGGCGGAGAAACAACACAGATTACCGTTCCCGTCAAGTAAATCAAGGGTAAAGAAAACAGGTGAATTAATACGATACATAGTGCGGTGCCTTTGAAGCGCCATCCTTAGAAGAGGTAAAATATTTCCTTATGTTAAAGGATGATTATCTGGCTACATATTTGTTTATAATTATAAAGAATAAATTAGAGACAAAAGATAGAGTTTTATTCAATTGGTAAAAAATTAAACAAGAAACAAAGTATTAACTTTACGTACCGATAACGCACTAGGATATTTTTTTACTCTTGAACAGACTGGAAAAGCAGAAAGGGAGATGAGGACGTTAGTGGAGGCAGCTAGAACACTTTTACATAGTAAACATTTGAATAATGTGCTATGGGCTGAAGCAGCTAATTCAGCTGTTTTCATTTTAAACAGAATTGGCAGCTGTCCTCAAAAAGATCAAACTCCATATAAACTTTTGTACTTTTGGGCTAAAGGAGGTATATGTGCATGTATCTAAAGAAAATAGGTTAAACCTTGATCCAAAGAATCAGAAGATTTATTTTCCTAATAAAAGTATAGTAGAAATATCTTAAAAAGACCTGATTTTTAAGACGAATTCAAAGTTACACTTGTAGCTCCTGGTTTTTAACAAGAACATGAAGGTGAATTGTATGATGTATAGGTACGCGCCAGTTTTTTTTAGTTATTTGATTTAGATAAATCAGTCACTATACATATATAAAGATTATCAGTCGGCTATCAGACTTGCAAATAATCCAGAAAATAATAAGAGACTGAAATACGTTGACATAAGATTTACAGAAAAATTCGATAGTGGCGTTATAATATTCTTCACATTAAAAGTGAGGATCAACTCGCCGACATATTTACTAAGCTATTACCTAAGGTGAAATTCGAGAAATTCAGAAAGGGTTTAGGTTTATTGAATAAATACAGAAAGAAATAAAATAATTTTATTGAGGGGGCGTATTAATACGTAAACAGTCATTTTGTTATTTTATTATATTGTCTGGCAACGTACAGCGTTGATTTTTATGGAATATGATTTTCGACTCCGATAAATTGTAGACAGTGGTTATGATACATATCTCTCATCATAAGCTTAGAGGTGCGAGAACGTAATGTCTTTGCTATGCTCCATCCCCATGTGATCCCTACGAGCTAAGCCAGACACTTTTATTTAAAATCAAAAATTACTGGGATTTCCCTAGTACTACCTACCCATTGCATATTCAATAAAGTTAGGAGCGTTGCATCTCTTCCTTTTATTTCTTACCCTGCTTTCACACAGACGGTTTTCTAACGGCAACCGTGCCGTGCCGTGCCGTAATTTCATTTTGCTTTGCGTTCACACTGCACACGGTTTTTCACGGTTTAGTTTTGTTTTGATACATGACCAATTGGACGAAAGAAAAAAACGCATGTTGTTACTAATGATATGGCATAATTGCAGAAAAACACAAAAAAACAAGAAAATTTTGGATTCATCCACTACTTCAAAACAGACAATTGATGGGTGAATTTGTAACATTATTTCATGAGCTACGAGAGGATAGCTCCAAATTTTTTAATTATTTTCGAATGTCCATTAGGAGTTTCGATGAATTATGCGTAAAATTGCAAGATGATTTAAAAATTAGTAATAGTCATCAAAATTAATTGACAATGATTACGCTTTATTTAATATCAAGAGGGAAATAAAAAAAAATTGAGTATCAATCAGAAAACAATCTATCAGAAATAGAAAAAGGTTTTCCTTTCTGTTATGTAACGCTTTGATACCAAAAGAAATCAAATTATTAAAGTTTTCACTGTCTAGCTTATAAGAGATAAAAGAAGATTGTAATATATATCTGTACAAAACCTTGTTTCTTCAAAAATATCCGAGAAAATTTAAATGCTCATATTCAATATATCCTTTGTATTATCTTCCCCAATGATATATTATTAAGAAAGGAGGTAAATTTTTCTTAATTATATAATCTCTACCGATGCTTGGAGTAAGATTTTTACCTTGATAAAGACACTGTTCCAAATATTTTCACAGAGAATAATAATAATAGAAAGACAGATACAAAAGAATTCGAGTAGAAATATTTACAAAAGGGTGTAATATAATGTTTAGTCAAATATATGTTTTAAATTAAATATAGCGGTGTTATTATCCGCCACACTATATAATTTCTTCTGTTAACTGCACAATTCAGAGAGAAAAACGATCCTGAAAACAATTTTTGCCGTGTGAACACACGGCACGTGTGAATACTTCTATACACTTGCTTGTCTCACTGTTGCCGTGCACGGCTACGGCGCCGTGCCGTTGCAGTCCCCATGCCGTGCTGCGACGGCAGCCGTGCACGGCTACGGCAACAAACCGTGCTGTGTGAAAGCTTGCATATAAACCAATGTATTACTATTATACACGGCACGGTTGCCGTGCACGGCCACGGCAAAAAACCGTCTGTGTGAAAGCAGGGTTACAGTAATGGAAAGCTAAAGAATAGGGTCAAGGTCTTGACATATGGTGTTTACTTGGGTAGGTGGTTGAAGAAAGACAGAAACAGGAGATGAATGAAATGAAATCAGAAAAATGATGAAAGATTAACTGGAATATTACTGTCCCAGCACTGCAGCTCAAAGCATATGCTACCATAGATATAACAGAATAGAGTAGACAAGCTCATCAGAAATGTGTTTACTAAAGGAAAAAAGCTCTTTCGTTATCACGTCGACGTAGTCTTTAATTATTCAAAGCTGAAGAAGTAGGTGAAAACGTAGTTTCCGCGCCAAACATATTGTATGTAGGTATTACTTGAACAACATGACGTATTAAAAAAATAAAATTTCAAAAAAATCGGAGGTGTCTTCACCATAAAATTGGTGAGCGAGCTTTTAAAAGAATATATTCCAACATTTTTGATTTCATTGTAAATAATAAAATTAGCACGTGCCTGTTAATTACAGTGACAAATATAACTAAGCTACAATTTTCCTACAGTAACAATGTCCTATCAAGATTATTCCTACATTCCTACACCTTTCGGTGGAAATAATTTCTTCTTTACATCAGATCACCAAACAAAATTAAAAAAAAAATGCAAATACAGTTTACCATTTTACCTTTTATCCTACTTTCATAAATCATAAGTCTTGGAAAATATATACAAAATTAAATCTTTCAGAATTAACCAACTAAGTAAATCATAAACAGACAGTAATGATTATAATGTTACCCAGGTCTTCGAAATATTCAATATTTCACTGAAAAACAAAGAGCATGCTTATAAACACTTGTTATACGAAAACATATGATTACTAATGCTAAATATTTAATTTTATATGTATATATAAACATTGTGTTCCTCTAATTATTTTTTTTGTATTTATAAATTAAAATGAAAAACTAGGAATCATTGTTTATTTACTTCTTACAAAATTAAAAAAAAAATAATTAAAAAATAGATAATATTTACAAGTATGTACTCACCTAGTATTAATATAATGCCACGGCATAATATGCAACTGCACTAAACAAAGGTATGTAAATAATATAGCTGAGTGAGTAATTTGTTTTAGTTTAATAAGTAGTTCATAACATTCCAGATTGATATCAATAATGTTAATGGTTTGCACAAATATTCAAACATTAATACACTAAACCGCACTATAAAACATTTTTAACGTTCACTGCTATAAATATCTGTAACAATATATCATAAATTAAAAACCCTTTCATCAACTGCTATAACTATTACTGATGTTAATTATTGCTGTCAAATCATTGTCATCGAGCGATTACCTACATTTCAGACTGCAGACAACTATATCATGACTATATCGATCAAGAATCACAGGTATCGTTAAGGATCATAGATAGTTAAGGATCATAGATAATAGGTTAAGGATCGATGACCATCGTTGTACTTATTCATTTTCTACGGTTGTCATTATAAACGTTATAAACTGTCTTTTGTTCTGTTCAGTTCTGTTGTACTCTCATAACGAAGCGAATGTAATATTATTTAGCAATATAATCACTATCTATGACATCTATGATATTTGCTCCATCATTCCAGAATGAAGCAATTTTTTTTATTTTTAGAAATTAGCAATTACAGATATTAGCTTAACTTCCCATGCGTCAAAAATTACTAGAATTGTACAGAGGAGGATGGAAAAAAGGGCGGAAGAACTGTTAGGGGAAGATCAATTTGGGTTTAGAAGAAATAGAGGAACGCAGGAGGCCATTCTAGCTTTACGGATAACAATAGAGAGAACGATAAAAAAAGAAAAAGGGCGTACATAAGATTTGTAGATTTAGAAAAAGCTTTTAACAATGTTAAATGGGACAAGTTGTTAAATATGCTTAAAAATATAGGGATGAGTTACAAAGATAAAAAAGTGATACTTAGTTTGTATAAAGAGCAACAGGCAGTTATAGAGATGGGGTTGCAGCGTAGAGAAGTAAATATTAGAAAGGTCAGACAGGGATGCACACTGTCACCGCTACTTTTTAATCTATCTACGCGATCAACATCATTAGAGACAGCACAACTGTAGGGATAGATAGATGATATAGCAGTGTTAGCATCTAGCAAGGAGTTAGAGATAGCTTTAAATAAAATGGAAGCGGTATTGACAAAACAGTACCTACTGTATGAAAATAAATAAAAATAAAACAACAATACTGGTATGCAAGGGAAGAAAAAGTAAGGAAACAACGAATATAAAGATAGGAGACGAAAAATTAGAAGAAGTGGCCGATTTTAGATATCTAGGAAGTCAGATAAGTCGGGATGGTAGGAGTAGTAGGGATATGAAGCAGAGGATAGCACAGAGTCCAGACGCCTTCAATAAAAAGAAGTCACTTCTACTCTCGCGAACAGTTAATTTAAAAATTCGAAAAGGATTATTAAAGATGTATGTTTGGAATGCGGCGCTGTACGGGTGTGAAACACGGACAGTGGACGCGGCGGAAAAGAAAAGGTTGGAAGCATTCGAAATGTGGTGTTACAGACGAATGATGAGGATACCGTGGATAGAAAAGGTTAGAAATGAAGAGGTATTAGAAAGAATAGGAGAATAGGGGACTCTTTGGAAGCCAGTAAGAAATAGGCGAGATAGATTAATAGGACACCTTCTCAGGCATGAATGTCTAGTCAGAGGCATATAAGAGGCAGAAACGGAAGTTAGGAGGGGTAAAGGTAGGCCTAGATTAGATTTTTTTGCACTCTCCATTTTACCCTATATTACGAGACGCTCGAGGAAAATGTTATCCGCCCAACGTGTTATTTGAATAGCAGTTAGGAAGTATATTTTGTCCAAATTTAGTCGGGCAGTTTTCTAAGAACCATGTTGATAGGGTTTTAATGCCTTGTGTTATTTCTTGAGTTACTTGTTCCCAGGTGTCTGTTTTATAAAAAACTGCTGCGTCATCTACATATGCAGTTACTTTGCCATGAGTTTTAAGGTGGAATAGATTGTTCATGAAAGGAATAAAAAATAATGAACTCAATATTGTTCCTTGTGGAATTCCACGTGATTTCCTCTTGCCTACTGTTTAAAGTTCCTATATTTATTGTGTGGGTTTTCTTCGTCAAGTAATTCTGGACGAGTCTATGCGTTGTGCCACTGAATCCAATACCGTGTAGTTTATTCATAAACAGGCAGTAGTCCAAGATGTCGAAGGCTTTTGACATGCCTATAAAAACAGATGCTCTCGATATCCCTCGTCTAATACAATTAGAAATTTGGTAAATTCTACTAATGCGTCATTTGTGGAATTAATTTCTGTAAATCCAAACTATTCCTTCCTTAAAATGTTAT
Organism: Agrilus planipennis; assembly: GCF_000699045.2. NCBI lineage: Eukaryota > Metazoa > Arthropoda > Insecta > Coleoptera > Buprestidae > Agrilus > Agrilus planipennis. The sequence goes on from NW_020439028.1 coordinate 625,992, forward strand.
GTATGATAATGAAACTGGTGAACCGTTCTTTCAAGCTCTTTTCGAAGACTTTTACTATCACTACATAGTATAAAATAAAGTCGCTTTCCCGCTGTCTGTCCCTAAGTATGCTTAAATCTTTAAAAGTACGCTATGGATTTTGATGCGGTTTTTTTTAATAGATAGAGTGATTCAAGAGGAAGGTTTATATGTATAATACATGCATAATATAGTAGGGAAACACTGATAATTTTAGAGGTTTCTAATGTGATGTCGTAAATAAACACATTTTTAGCGCTTACATTGCAAACGCTGGCTGAACCCTACGAGATATATCAAAATAATGCACTATAATATTATGCATCTTAAAAAGGTCTACAAAAAAGTCCGGGATGGTATATGTCTATCTCTTAAGGATAACCCACAATAACCATTTTTTATCCTTTACTTTTTACGAGAAATAATGGCTTATTTACGAAGCGATTTTAAGCAATACAGCATTAATTCTTATCCAATTAACTATCTTAAATACATTGTGCATTTAATATAGATCAATATGGCCACAGCACGTAATTTAAATGAATATTTTCGAAGATATTACAGATTTAAAATGCAGAGACATAGCGGTTGCGGCGGTACCGGCCGGGAGACCGGTTTGTATTGTCTAATGACAAAAAAACTGTGAATGTTATACAGGGTGCTTCAAAAAATGTATACACACTTTGAACTTCCATAGAAAATTTATTTACCGTTCTACAAAGTTAAATTTCAGGAAAATAGAAAGCTGAAAGTCCAATGTAAATGAAACATAAATAACAAATGTTAATACTGTTCAAATTGGTGACCTACAGCATCAATACAATTCTGAGTACGAGTCACCACAGATTCTGTACATCGTATCAAAACGTGATACGTGAACCNGCTTAAATCTTTAAAACTACGCAACGGATTTTGATGCGGTTTTTTTAAAAGATAGAGTGATTCAAGAGGAAGGTTTATATGTATAATACATGCATAATATAGTAGGGAAACACTGATAATTTTAGAGGTTTCTATTGTGATGTCGTAAATAAACACATTTTTTGCGCTTACATTGCAAACTCTGGCTGAACCCTACGAGATAGATCGAAATAATGTACTACAATATTGTACATCTTAAAAAGGTCTACAAAAAAGTCGGGGGTGGTATATGTCTATCTCTGAGGGATAACCCACAATAACCATTTTTATCCTTTACTTTTTAGAAGAAATAATTACTTATTTACGAAGCGACTGTAAGCAATACAGTACCTTAAATACATTGTGCATTTAATATAGATCATTATGGCCCTTTACAGCATGTAATTTAAATGAATATTTTCGAAGATATTACAGATTTAAAATGCAGGGACATAGCGGTTGCGGCGGTACCGGCCGGTTTGTATAGTCTATTGACAAAAAAACTGTGAATGTTGTATATAAAGACATTCTGTAGTATATTTAGTATGTTCAAGGGATATCTTTTGAAGATTTTCCCTTTTCGATAATAATCTAAACAAAACAAAAATATATTTAGTATCAGCATTGCACCCGTGCGAAGCTGGGGCGGGTCACTAGTACTAGATATAATTGAAATTGATCTGTAATTGTTAGGATATAGTTTATTTCCTGTATTGTGGATATGTGCTTATTTGAACTGAGTTGGGTATGTTGTGGTTCCGTAGCACCTGTTGAATTGTTGAATATGTGCAGTAGTGATTAAGGTGTTAAGGTTGCTGATGTGCATGTTAGCTCTTTGATGCCGATCTATCTAAGGAAGATTGATTTTTCTACTGTGATTTAGGGTGTATCTCGTATCTCTACCTATTTAAATATTTGGCTAGATTCCGACCCACGTTAGCAAAGAATTTGTTGTTCTTTCTCGTTCCCTTTGATAAAGCGTGCTTCTGGGTTATCTGGTTTGCTTTTAAATCGGTTCAGGATTTTTTCGATGGCATTCCATGTTGTTTATGACCCAAAAACAACATGCTTTAATTTCTATTTAATAGGTTCTTCTTTAGCTTGTTTTATAACTTTTTTAAGTAGGTTTCTGCATTCTGAATTCGTCTAATTTGCGTGTCTTTAGTATTTGTTAATAATTTATATATTTTATCTCTTCTATTTATAGTTTGATGATCTGTTTAAATATGTCTGAAGCATTCTGCGGTTCTATTATGTTGGTGATTTGCGTGTTCGTTAGTTTCATCATATCTAGCATGTGTGTTTTAATTTGGTTTGCTATTGTTTGTTCGTGCTGTTAGTATCTTTATGTAAAATTAGGTGGTCTGTAATGTATGCTTCCATAATTATTGAAATGGCTTCTTTGTTATTTGGAACCCCTTTTGTGAAGAGATGTTTGACTTATGCAGTTTTTATTCTATTTTATTTACACTCTTCTGCTCCGTGTTCATCTGCACACCAACAGCAGAAAAAAGTGTTACACTTATATTAATACATGAAACACTCTTTTAGAAGATTTTAATAGCAGTTAACATTGAATAATATTCAAACATTAATGTGAAATTAATGGATCTAACAGCAGCAACAACTGAATGAATTTCACATTAATGTTTGAATATTATTACGTGTTACTCTTGTTATGGCTGTGTTCATATCCATTGCATTTGTGGCATTTTTTATCTTTGATTTCATGGTATATTTAGCAGATTTCCCAGTTTATGTATAGCATCCTTTTTTTATTAAGTGGGTCTGTTAACTTTTGCGTAACTTGCATGTCCTTTTCTTTTGGATGTGTTTGATATATATAATTCTTAAGTGGCTTCTGTTAGGTTTTGAATGATGATTATTTATCTGTTCAAGTTCTTTGATATATGAGTTGTTTATGTTTACAATTTTAATTGTTCAATTGTCTATTGATTTTTTGTTCTGCTTCATTTTCACATTTGATTTCCAGGGTTTCGTCTTGGCTTTGTTTTATATTTTAACCTTGATTTTGAGGTTACTTAGCTTTTGTGAGTATTATCTATATTTTTTACTTCGCTTAGCGTGCTAACAAAGTTAGGTACTTTGTAGTTTGTGTCTTTAACATGTCTATGTTTCATTAGATTTCGCATGCTTTTCACCTGTTTCTTGCAGTTTGAGCATATGCAAACGATAATCCGCGTTTTTAAATTACTTTTTGTGTTCGTAATGCACATCGTTTATTTTCACATACTGTATGGCAAACACTTATCACAGAACCCTTCGCAATTTATTGGATTGTCAATATCTTTTAATTCCTTTTTTCCATTTGAAGCGGATACCACCTCCTTGATCGCCATTTGTGTCGACGGCCATTTTTAATAATTTTTAATTTTTGTACGTCTATTATACTAAACAATAGTCATTTATAATGACTATTATTATTAGTAGTTCTAGGTAATATAAAATAGTTACATAATAACAGGTTGTTCAAAAAGAACATTCTCCTTCTCGTTCTTGAGTCAAAGTGTCAATTATCTATGGTGTCAATCATTGAGAATATATATTTCTTTAATCTGTGCGCGTGTAAGGGATAGGTTTCCATATTTGTAGGAAGTAATAATCAATGATCTTACAGGAACACTACAAACTTTATTCTAATTTAAACAATTAACAAGCGCAAGAGAATACTGCTAATAAATGGCGGATCAACTAGAACTAGACTATATTGATTTTTACAATTTTACGCGCAACGTTTTAAGACTCCAGTGTGACGACTGAGTGCCTGACCACTGTTGCCAACCTACTACAGGAAAAAATCCCACGCGCAGGTCCAAAAAATCCCATATTTTCTCTAAAAATCCTTCCACGCACAGGTCCAAAAAGTCCCATATTTTCTCTAAAAATTCCTCCAACTTATTACTATTATTATTTTTTAATTCGTTAATTTAATCGTTTATTCGAAGAAAAAATATACAATATTTTTGTAAACATGGACAACTTTTCGTGTCGATAGTATAATACCGATAATTTTATTGTATGTAGTTATCTCGTTTCCCAAAAATGCAGACAAAACCAGGCCTTGGGGGTTTAGATGTT
>NW_020439028.1:632401-675584 GCF_000699045.2 Agrilus planipennis
GTAATATTTGATGTGTCAGAGGAACACACTTGAAATGTTCAATGTATAAAAAACACTCTTCTCCTTGTCTCATAATGTATCGGGTTTTGTCAGCTGTGGTGACAGGTATTTAGCATCCTTTGCTTATAAATTCACATTATAGGTTTATCTACATTAAAACACTTAGATTTTACAATTAAAAAAGATTATCATTTAAATAAAATTACCTTTTGTTTAAGTTAGTTTATGTATTATAAAATTAAACAACTATCTTCCATGGCTAGAAAATTATGGAAATGGCTTCATAAACATTAATGTCTGTTCAGTCAGAGTCAAAATTACCAAACGTGGAGATTGTGAGAATACAATGAAGGAGATGTTTAAATCTGGTTAGGTTGAAAATACCTAATAGTGAATTATGCGGCAGAAATTTTGCAAAAAAAAATTGTCGATTTCAGTTTCAATAATATTAATCGTGATATTGGTTATTTTTTATAGTTTTGTAATGCTTTTGAAGTAGACTACACTTTGTCTGTTTTATTTTGAAGGACCTGAAGTGGGTGAATTAAAGTGCATCCCACTATATTCAACCCTACCACCTAACCTACAGCAGCGCATCTTTGAAGAACCTCCTCCAAACAAAGCAAATGGTGCAATTGGACGAAAAGTTGTTGTTTCAACAAATATTGCTGAAACATCCCTTACAATTGATGGAGTGGTATTCGTAATTGACCCTGGATTCGCTAAACAGAAGGTAATAATTAATTTAATTTGTACTAACGTTAAGTTAAACTTAATTCTATTTAGCAATTTACCTTGTCCTGCTGCTGCTCAGCTTCAGTTATTATTTTTATTTTTTCTTAAGAGGATTTACTAATTTATGATGTTAGTACAATTTACATCTGTTTTATTTATGTTAAATGTATTTAAAAATGTAGGGATGAGATACAGAGATAGAAGAGTGATACATAGTTTCTATAAAGAGCAACAGGTAGTTATAGAGCTTCAGCAGCAATGTAGAGAAGTAAATATTAAGAAGACAATCAGACAAAAATGCAAACTGTCACCGCTACTTTTTAATCTATACATCTAAGACGCTATCAATATCATTAAAGATTGGATAACTGTAGGGATAGATATACGGGGCAAATGATTAGTATGCTGAGATTTGCAGATGATATAGCAGAATTAGCATCTAGCAAGGAGGAATTAGAGATAGCCTCAAATAAAATGGAAGCGGTATTGACAAAACAGTATTGTACGAAGATAAATAAATGTAAAACAAAAATACTAGTATGTAAGAGAAGAAAAAGTAGGAAAAGAGCGAATATAAACATAGGAGACAAATAATTAGAAGAGGTGCCTGATTTTCGGTATCTAGGAAGTCAAGTAAGTCAGGATGGAAGGAACAGTAGAAATATAAAACAGAGAATAGCGCAGAGTCGCAACAAAAAGATGTCACTTCTATGCTCGCGAACGGTTAATTTAGAAATTCGAAAAAGGTTGCTAAAGGTGTATGTTTGGAGTGCAACACATTAGGGGTCCGAAACATGGACAGTAGGCGCGGCGGAAAAGAAAAGTTGAGCGTCGGCTAATGATAAGAATATCGTTGATAGAGAAGGTTAGAAATGAAGAGGTATTAAAAAGAATAGGAGAAGAGAGCACTCTATGAAAATCAATAAAAAATAGGCGAAATAGATTGGTAGGGGAAGGTTGGTATATGCGAAAATTAGCTGAGGATAGGAACAAGTGGAGGTGCGTGTCCAATCAGCCTTAGGACTGACAACTTTATGATGATATCTATGTAATAGGGTCACTTTAACCTGTTTTGTTCAATAAATAAATAAAATCTGTAAGTAATATCCGTCATAATCGTGTTAATATATTTTAGGTGTATAACCCTCGAATACGCGTTGAATCATTACTTGTATCTCCAATCAGCAAAGCCTCTGCCCAACAGCGAGCTGGAAGAGCTGGAAGGACGAGACCTGGTAAATGCTTTAGGTTGTACACTGAAAAGGCCTATAAAAACGAAATGCAAGATAACACTTATCCTGAAATATTAAGGTATGATATATAATTACTGCATTTATTATTTATTGTGACAATTTTGAAATAAGACAATGTAAAATTTTAAGAAAAAGATTTTTGATTGAAGAAAGTAATTCATACAAAAATAAATTGTTTGCTCGGAGAACTTTACGATTATCAATGCATCTTATGTAAAAAATTAAACGATTTTAGCTGATTTCACAAAGAACAATAAGTAATTTGAAAACTAGAAAAGATGGCTATAGGGAACCATAGTACCATTCGAAATAGAATAAAATTCTACATTCCGAACTTATAGCACGTTAGCGTATATTTTTTTATGTTGTAGGTCAAACTTGGGTTCAGTTGTTCTTCAGTTAAAAAAGTTGGGTATCGATGATTTGGTTCACTTTGATTTTATGGATCCACCTGCTCCAGAAACCCTAATGCGAGCATTGGAACTGCTTAATTATCTTGCTGCCCTTGACGATGACGGAAATTTAACTGACTTAGGAGCTGTAATGGCCGAATTTCCGCTCGATCCGCAATTGGCCAAGATGCTTATTGCCAGCTGCAACCATAATTGCTCTAATGAAATTTTGTCAATAACAGCAATGTTGTCAGGTATACAAAATATTTCCTTCATTTTATTTATGAACATAGTAGTATCAATTTTTATTAATTAGAACAGACATATGCAGTTACTATTCTCTTTTTTGTGCGACCGAAGCTTGATCACTTATCAAAATTCCATCAATGACTATGCTATATTGTTTTTTGATAAAAGCAACTTGGTTGATTTTCAAGAATTGCTTTTATACATAATTTTATATTTCGTGTTATATGTAGAAACGGTATACAGAAACAACTGATTATATTTATTAATTTTTTTGTAACTTAGCATATGAAACACATCTTGTCAAAACACAAAAATTATTGTTAGCTAAAAGAATTTAAAGTACCTAAATGGTAATAATAATGGTGGATGTAAAATTCATTGGAATTTTAAAGTGAAAAATTAAAAAGTTTCTTTGTTTTAACTACTGTGATAGGGCCTAATTAGGTTTATAAGTAAAATCGTTGTTTCTCTGCCGTTTTGTCAAAACATTTTTTAAGCTGTCACAGTATTTAGATGGAAATGTATATCAATTTTGAGCAGTGCGGTAGTTTTTAATTCAAATTAGGTACATTGGGAAGATTTTAGTAGTAGTTTTTGAAGTATATTTCTAAGAAATGGGGAAAAATTATAAGAATCATTTAAAAGTGGAAGTGATTTCTAAAACCCATTTATACCATCAGGAAATACAATTAACTTCTAGCAGGTTTTTTGGATCTTCTCCAGCCGCTTTTTAATCTTGTTTCTACCTGTAGTATGTCTCTAACTAACCCTTCATATTTCAGGTGTTCTAATACCTTATCTCTCTTTTTCCTTATTGACTTTCATAGCGCCATCCATTCTCTTACTTTTTCCAATACTTCCTCACTTCTAACCTTTTCTATTTACGGTTTTTTCACTGCCCACCCTTCACACCACATTTCAAATTCTTTTATCTATATTCTTCTTTTTCTCCATGCCAACATCGACATTTCTTACCCATATATAGCCGTACTTTAAACATACACTTTTATATATTTTTTTCTTGCAATAATGCTTTAGAAGTGGATGAAACACGTGCTCGTAACGATAAAGTTTATTGGTAACTAGGATGAGTTAGTCGCCATTTTCTACTTTGAGTCATCATTATAAGGTCGTCAGTCCTAAGAATGGTTGGACACGCACCTTCACTCTTTCCTATCCTGAGCTAATCCGCATTTCCCTAAAACTAGAACAACCCATATTCTTAACTATTTGCGAACTGTAATCGAATCTAGGTCTATTTCTACCCCTCTTAACTTCCGTTTCTGTCTCTAATATGTCTCTGACTAGACCTTCATGCCTGAGAAGGTGTCTTACTAACCTATCTCGCCTATTTCTTATTGACTTTTAGTGCAACGCTTTTTTATTTCTAAAGGCTCAAGCAACATCAGTTTTATATTTTTTGTTAGCAATGTAGAAGTTTACATTCGTTTCCATTTATGCTGTGATTACTTTGTAGGCCATGTTCACTTAAACCTGTACCGTGTGTTATATTCGTATACTTTCTAAATGTTCGTTAAGCTCGAATTATGGGTCATTAAAAATGGTATCACAAAGTTTTTATAAAAAAACAAAATTCGAATTTGATGGTTATTAATAAATCTAACAAACGTTTACATTTTTATTAGTCTTCTGTTCTAAATTTGAACAAAGCCACTTTATGTTATTCAGGGATTGCGTAGGTTTCTATCAGTTGAAGAATTTTTTGAATCGATTCAGTAGTCCAGAGAACATACATACAAATAAACAAACAAGCATATTTTACCTCTTTAGAATGTTAATGTAAATAATTATTGTTATATATTACTTGAAATAATAGTTACCTAGGTAGTCCGTAATATACGTAATCGTAAATTCATGTTTTAATAAGTACTCCGACTTAAAAACGATATATTTTTCTACCTACCGTAATTGCTCAAAATTGAATATATGCTAAAACTGAGATAGCTCTGTAGGCATTGAAGGTTGAGAGTATGTGGCCACTATATTGAACGGATACGGGCGCCAAATGCCCCGCTCCAATATTTAGTCCCGCAGTGTTTTGTCCGACCGAACGAGGCAAAAAAAGCAGCCGACGATGCCAAGATGCGATTCGCACACATCGATGGTGACCATCTTACCCTTCTCAATGTTTATCATGCATTCAAACAGAGTAAGTATTTTATTTTAAAGTTAATTTATTAATGGGAAACGCTTTTACAGCGTGCCAGGTTTTATACTATCGTAAATCAATTTTGTAAATGCTCCATATTCGTGACTTCAAAAGTCATTGCAGTTAAGCAAGAAACACTGCATTCCTTAGAAACCGGACCTTTTTTTACCCATCAGTAGATTTAAGTCTATAATATTCGCAATTTTCAAATACGGCTAGGCAGCATTACAATGTAGCATATCGTTTGCGACTAGTCAAACGTTCAGCCGGATCGTTGGGAATGACATTAGGTAAGGGTTACTGACGTTTACTTATAAGCTTTGCAACCATCTTCAAAACACGGCCCTCGAAGCAAACCGAAAGGTGTAGCAGCAGATTAGCAGCGTCAATACCGATTATATGATATTACATAAGTGCATTCGCAACACAGAATCAATAGTGATGCCGACCGCAGAGTGAGACCATAAAGAATGTTCTTATTACAGACAATATTTCAAAGCTACACTAATCTGACCGCAGTGACACTGCCGTCTGTCTCTGCAGTCAGCTGCTGCGGTCACCTTAAGAATCATATATTAGCCTCAATTTACAAACATTATATAAATTTTGTATTTTGACACATTTGTTCGTTTGGAAGCTAATGTAGTGATATGACCAGAACAACAAATAGATTAAAACTTGTGTAGTCCAACCATCACGTTGACACTGTAGGCGATGGTTGCGAAGCGAATACTACAAAGCAGTTTAAAAAACAACATTTGTGTAAATTATTTTCTTAGTCTTTCTTCGCACCCAAGTGCTATCCAATTAGAAGAAAATGATAATGATACTATTTAAAAATTAAAAGGAATACTCACCCCTAATTACCACAAGTCTCGCGTTGATAATGCCCACGTATGAAGTGGGCGAAACACGTGTCCGCTCAAATAAAATTATTTGTGGTAATTAAGGGTGAGTATTCCTTTTAATTTTTAATTAATATTTACCACAGTCTCCTCTTTCTAAAATGATACTATTAATTTATTCAGAAAATCATTAAAGTACCCTTGACCTATACCGCATCTTAAATAGTTACAGCATTGAAACTCTCAGCCGGTGTCTTTGATATTTTGTAACCTTTCTGCCATCTTTCTTGAAGTAACCGCCGCGATCGATTTTAAAAATTTACTGCACCTGCAGAAAAATGTATTTGAAGAAACTTAAAAACCGACTATCAAAAAAAAATTTTGTTTGTTAATAAATTTTATATCAAGTGCAAGTGATTTACATCTATACTGCAGGATGCTCTTTACAATCAAATCTAAAAATTTTTGAATTTATATTCGATTTCCACTGTATCAAATACGTAAAGTGCTATAATTATCTTATCACTTCACTTAATTACTGTGTCACTTCTTGAAACAGTCAGAAAGTAATATTTAAATATAACAACTGAATATTTCCTATATCGTTGAGATGATGTCAGACATGTATTTATGCTATGACTCAGCAAAAAATGCTTGTGAGTTTGTGACGCTAGTTAATCCAATGAAGAGATTCACTGCTGCTTATTTATACTGTGCATATACGTCTTAGATTACAACACAATGTACAGATGCATAACTAAACGTAACTCCACAAAATGTTACGACAGGACTGATAATCAAAAATAAACGAGTATGGAAATTCTATATATTTTTTAAGGACCTCTAACGGTGTAACTTGTCTCTGTACACGTTTAACCGCCAGCGCTGTTTTTTTAGTTGCCCAGTCATATTAGTTAGTGCCTAATTTTTCCAGTTAGTTGTGACTTATACATACATCCGTTCTTTTATGAAACGCCAAGGCGATTTATAAAAAAGTGATCTGTGGTTGAAATATTTCAGTTACTTTTTAAAACTATACATTTTGTTGCACGTGTTTGTATGTTTTGTTGTTTACTTAATTTTCTGACTTTATTTTTGTACTTATTTAACTACTAATTGTACCAGCTGATCATTTAATTCTGGAAAATAGTTAAAATGCAACAAACACTTTAAAATTGGTAATGTGCATGACTGAATATAATAAATACGTACCTACTGTATTGAAGCTGCTAATTTATTGATCCTTACACGTACTTACTTTACATTTCTGCAATGAAATGTATTGAACTTACAAAAGAATAGGTATTTCATTTGTTTGTATGTTGAGATATGGAAGATCCACAATGGTGTTACGATAACTTCATCAACTATCGCTCACTTAAGTCAGCAGATAATGTCAGGCAACAGTTGTCGCGCATAATGGATAGATTTAATTTGAAGAGAACATCCACTGACTTCAGCAGCAAAGATTATTACATTAACATAAGAAAAGCTTTAGTTAATGGATTTTTCATGCAGGTAATTTATTTTGTCTTTTAGTCATAAATTGGATATTTTTGCTTATTTTATTTTACTTTAATTGATGCTCATGTAGAACTTACCAATTAATAAATGAAAAAATATAGGTATTTTATCTTGTTCATGTTTTAGGTGGCTCATCTAGAAAGAACAGGCCATTACTTGACGATTAAAGATAATCAAATGGTTCAGTTGCATCCTTCTACTTGTCTCGATCATAAGCCAGAGTGGGTCATTTATAACGAATTTGTTTTAACAACAAAAAATTACATTAGAACTGTTACTGATATTAAAGGTAAACATTTATCAAATTCCATCAATGACATTATAATTTTACCTATTTTTTTTTGTTTATTTTGTTGCAGCCGAATGGCTATTGAAAATAGCTCCACAGTATTATGATCTACAAAATTTTCCTCAGTGTGAGGCAAAACGACAACTTGAAGTTATTCAAAATCGTTTGGAATCTAGGCAGTACCAACAAGGTTTTTAATATTTATGATAGTATGTATATCAAAAACCATGGTCTTCATTTGATGGCATTTCTACTTTATAAGATGTATCTATAATTTTGTACTTTAAAATAGTTTCAAATTGTTGCACTGATACTTTCACTTGGATTACCGTCTATTCTGTTTAAGGAAATGCATTCAAAAGTATTTTTGTCTATGCCGAATCTGATGCATTAAAGATGTAAATTAGTAATATAATTTAAGATTACATCATATCATATTTTGATAGTGTTTCAATCACACCTAGGTTTTCTTGAAATNTGTAAACATGGACAACTTTTCGTGTCGATAGCATAATACCGATAACTTTATTGTATGTAGTTATCTCGTTTCCTAAAAATGCAGACAAAACCAGGCCTTGGGTTTAAATGTTTAGATGTTCGGATTTCGGAACAATACACCAACTCAAATATTTATTTTTATTAGTTTTAACATCTGTTTCTGATCTGTTGACTGGTCACTCTCATGATGTTTGCTGAAGACCATACAATGATACGAAAACAATATACAATTTAAAAAAGTTCAAGACAATTTATCGTAGGGACTTGAGAAGGTACCTGCAGGCTGCATCAGTAGGCTTGAACGCACGTCGTCGTCATCGTTTCATCGTACAGCGTTATACGACTATAGCTGACAAAATTTTACGTTCACAATTAGAAAAATGAGCGCCTTCATGATATAATATCAGGTCAACCAAATCAAACAAAAAATCCCACGAAAATAAAGAAAAATCCCTTTATCCCTCGAGAACGTCGAAAATCCTTCGAATCGGGATAAATCCCTCGAAGTGGCAACACTGCCTGAAACCATAGGCCAGTGAAGATTTGACATGTCCCCGACCATTGAAGTGAAGAAGTATCTGTAGTCTAGTTCAATGTCCCCGACAACCACTTCATAGAAGTTAGATGTTCTATGATCATAGACATAAACACGATCCCATAGACATATATAAATGGACGTGCCTTAGCCGTATGTCGTTATAATAATTTCTTGACTCGAAAAGTGAGGGAGATGACGTATGGTTTCGAACTAGTGTTATCTCTTTCATGACACGCTTACGCACTATCGTGAGAGAAATTGATATTGTCCGAAACTTCGTTCCATCTCTTTCTTTTGTTGTACCACAATTCTGACCGCTAAGGCATGTCTATTAATAAATTTCGATGCACGATCCACTACAGTCAATCATAAATCATAGATTAAAGGTGTCAATTTGTGTGTCAATTGATAAATGTGTCTGACAGAGGTGGTGAATGTGAATAGTCTCTAAAAAGGAGTTTAGAAAGATCAAATATAAATTTCATTAAAACGTTAAATATTATTGTGAGTTGTGTCGATTACGCGTATTACGTTTTATTTACTATATCAGCTAATTGCTTGGATTACATCAAATTGTCATATTTCTGCCTCGAATATACACCTAATTGTATTGGTTGTATACTGTAGTGTGCTTTTCGTATGCAATTTTTTACGTAAAACATTTAAATTTAAAACGCGGTTCTATAGTTGGTGATATGATGTGGTGATAGCTTATGATAGTTATCTCATTTAATCTCTTCATCTGAAGATAAAATATATTAGAGATGTCAAAGAGAAGAATTGATATTGTTGATCCTTTTATAAAAAAAAAGCGGTAAATAAACACTATTATTTATAACTGCCTATATTAAATAGAAATATTTTCAGGGAGGAACGTGGTGTACCTACTACCATAGTTACAACTCCTGTACTGAACTCTTCAATAAACACGCTTACTGGTTTGCCATATACTCAACGTTATCATGAACTTTACAGAAAACGTATCAATTTACCTGTTTTTGAATACAAGGCAGATTTTATGCGTTTGCTACATGAACACCAGTGTATTGTACTAGTTGGAGAAACAGGTTCTGGGAAAACAACACAAATTCCTCAATGGTGTGTTGAATATGCTAGATCTGTTGGAAAGAAAGGCGTTTGCTGCACGCAGCCTAGAAGAGTAGCTGCAATGTCTGTAGCACAAAGGGTTTCAGAAGAAATGGATGTTGCATTAGGTCAAGAAGTTGGTTACAGTATACGTTTTGAAGACTGTTCATCAGCAAAAACAATTCTGAAGTGAGTTCAAGATTCTAACTATAGTTTATAAAATACTTCTTAAATTAGTACTATCAATAAATGAAAGTTAAAACATTAAGTGTAGTGTATAGAAAATATTTATTTTATTTATTTTCTCTATGGTGAGGGCAAGTAAGAAAATTGTTTCATGTTTTTTAAAAGAAACGAATTATTGTAATAATTCTCATTGTCAAAACAATTTTTTTTAGGTATATGACTGATGGTATGTTATTGCGAGAAGGAATGAGTGATCCCATGCTAGATGCATATCAGTGTATATTACTGGATGAAGCTCACGAGAGAACATTAGCTACTGATATTCTTATGGGCGTTCTTAAGGAGGTTATCAAGCAACGTTCTGATTTGAAATTGGTAATTATGTCTGCTACATTGGATGCTGGTAAATTTCAGCAGTATTTTGATAATGCTCCATTGATGAATGTACCGGGTCGTACACATCCTGTTGAAATATTTTATACACCAGAACCTGAAAGGGACTATCTAGAGGCTGCTATAAGAACTGTTATACAAATACACATGTGTGAAGACATTGCTGGAGACATTTTGCTATTTTTGACAGGACAAGAAGAAATTGAGGTAGCCTGTAAAAGGATTAAAAGAGAAATCGATAATTTAGGTAAGGAGGTTGACAAAGTTAAGTATAAAAGAATGATAGAACTTGTTTCCTTTACGTTATTACAAGAAGGTTTCTTCCTAATGTTGTAGTAACTTTTATTTATGGTTCCCAATTTTTAATAAACCATTTTCATAAATGTACCTACACTTATTCGACTTTAAATAGAATTATTTGATCTTTATTAATATTATTTAAAGTTAAAATTTTAAAAACGATAAAAAACGCAACAACAAACAGAAATAATAACTGATTTTTTTATTGCACTTATTAAAAAATGTTTTGCTACACTGCGGCTTTACCAGAGCTACACAGTAATATTTGATGTGTCAGAGGAACACACTTGAAATGTTCAATGTATAAAAAACACTCTTCTCCTTGTCTCATAATGTATCGGGTTTTGTCAGCTGTGGTGACAGGTATTTAGCATCCTTTGCTTATAAATTCACATTATAGGTTTATCTACATTAAAACACTTAGATTTTACAATTAAAAAAGATTATCATTTAAATAAAATTACCTTTTGTTTAAGTTAGTTTATGTATTATAAAATTAAACAACTATCTTCCACGGCTAGAAAATTATGGAAATGGCTTCATAAACATTAATGTCTGTTCAGTCAGAGTCAAAATTACCAAACGTGGAGATTGTGAGAATACAATGAAGGAGATGTTTAAATCTGGTTAGGTTGAAAATACCTAATAGTGAATTATGCGGCAGAAATTTTGCAAAAAAAAATTGTCGATTTCAGTTTCAATAATATTAATCGTGATATTGGTTATTTTTTATAGTTTTGTAATGCTTTTGAAGTAGACTACACTTTGTCTGTTTTATTTTGAAGGACCTGAAGTGGGTGAATTAAAGTGCATCCCACTATATTCAACCCTACCACCTAACCTACAGCAGCGCATCTTTGAAGAACCTCCTCCAAACAAAGCAAATGGTGCAATTGGACGAAAAGTTGTTGTTTCAACAAATATTGCTGAAACATCCCTTACAATTGATGGAGTGGTATTCGTAATTGACCCTGGATTCGCTAAACAGAAGGTAATAATTAATTTAATTTGTACTAACGTTAAGTTAAACTTAATTCTATTTAGCAATTTACCTTGTCCTGCTGCTGCTCAGCTTCAGTTATTATTTTTATTTTTTCTTAAGAGGATTTACTAATTTATGATGTTAGTACAATTTACATCTGTTTTATTTATGTTAAATGTATTTAAAAATGTAGGGATGAGATACAGAGATAGAAGAGTGATACATAGTTTCTATAAAGAGCAACAGGTAGTTATAGAGCTTCAGCAGCAATGTAGAGAAGTAAATATTAAGAAGACAATCAGACAAAAATGCAAACTGTCACCGCTACTTTTTAATCTATACATCTAAGACGCTATCAATATCATTAAAGATTGGATAACTGTAGGGATAGATATACGGGGCAAATGATTAGTATGCTGAGATTTGCAGATGATATAGCAGAATTAGCATCTAGCAAGGAGGAATTAGAGATAGCCTCAAATAAAATGGAAGCGGTATTGACAAAACAGTATTGTACGAAGATAAATAAATGTAAAACAAAAATACTAGTATGTAAGAGAAGAAAAAGTAGGAAAAGAGCGAATATAAACATAGGAGACAAATAATTAGAAGAGGTGCCTGATTTTCGGTATCTAGGAAGTCAAGTAAGTCAGGATGGAAGGAACAGTAGAAATATAAAACAGAGAATAGCGCAGAGTCGCAACAAAAAGATGTCACTTCTATGCTCGCGAACGGTTAATTTAGAAATTCGAAAAAGGTTGCTAAAGGTGTATGTTTGGAGTGCAACACATTAGGGGTCCGAAACATGGACAGTAGGCGCGGCGGAAAAGAAAAGTTGAGCGTCGGCTAATGATAAGAATATCGTTGATAGAGAAGGTTAGAAATGAAGAGGTATTAAAAAGAATAGGAGAAGAGAGCACTCTATGAAAATCAATAAAAAATAGGCGAAATAGATTGGTAGGGGAAGGTTGGTATATGCGAAAATTAGCTGAGGATAGGAACAAGTGGAGGTGCGTGTCCAATCAGCCTTAGGACTGACAACTTTATGATGATATCTATGTAATAGGGTCACTTTAACCTGTTTTGTTCAATAAATAAATAAAATCTGTAAGTAATATCCGTCATAATCGTGTTAATATATTTTAGGTGTATAACCCTCGAATACGCGTTGAATCATTACTTGTATCTCCAATCAGCAAAGCCTCTGCCCAACAGCGAGCTGGAAGAGCTGGAAGGACGAGACCTGGTAAATGCTTTAGGTTGTACACTGAAAAGGCCTATAAAAACGAAATGCAAGATAACACTTATCCTGAAATATTAAGGTATGATATATAATTACTGCATTTATTATTTATTGTGACAATTTTGAAATAAGACAATGTAAAATTTTAAGAAAAAGATTTTTGATTGAAGAAAGTAATTCATACAAAAATAAATTGTTTGCTCGGAGAACTTTACGATTATCAATGCATCTTATGTAAAAAATTAAACGATTTTAGCTGATTTCACAAAGAACAATAAGTAATTTGAAAACTAGAAAAGATGGCTATAGGGAACCATAGTACCATTCGAAATAGAATAAAATTCTACATTCCGAACTTATAGCACGTTAGCGTATATTTTTTTATGTTGTAGGTCAAACTTGGGTTCAGTTGTTCTTCAGTTAAAAAAGTTGGGTATCGATGATTTGGTTCACTTTGATTTTATGGATCCACCTGCTCCAGAAACCCTAATGCGAGCATTGGAACTGCTTAATTATCTTGCTGCCCTTGACGATGACGGAAATTTAACTGACTTAGGAGCTGTAATGGCCGAATTTCCGCTCGATCCGCAATTGGCCAAGATGCTTATTGCCAGCTGCAACCATAATTGCTCTAATGAAATTTTGTCAATAACAGCAATGTTGTCAGGTATACAAAATATTTCCTTCATTTTATTTATGAACATAGTAGTATCAATTTTTATTAATTAGAACAGACATATGCAGTTACTATTCTCTTTTTTGTGCGACCGAAGCTTGATCACTTATCAAAATTCCATCAATGACTATGCTATATTGTTTTTTGATAAAAGCAACTTGGTTGATTTTCAAGAATTGCTTTTATACATAATTTTATATTTCGTGTTATATGTAGAAACGGTATACAGAAACAACTGATTATATTTATTAATTTTTTTGTAACTTAGCATATGAAACACATCTTGTCAAAACACAAAAATTATTGTTAGCTAAAAGAATTTAAAGTACCTAAATGGTAATAATAATGGTGGATGTAAAATTCATTGGAATTTTAAAGTGAAAAATTAAAAAGTTTCTTTGTTTTAACTACTGTGATAGGGCCTAATTAGGTTTATAAGTAAAATCGTTGTTTCTCTGCCGTTTTGTCAAAACATTTTTTAAGCTGTCACAGTATTTAGATGGAAATGTATATCAATTTTGAGCAGTGCGGTAGTTTTTAATTCAAATTAGGTACATTGGGAAGATTTTAGTAGTAGTTTTTGAAGTATATTTCTAAGAAATGGGGAAAAATTATAAGAATCATTTAAAAGTGGAAGTGATTTCTAAAACCCATTTATACCATCAGGAAATACAATTAACTTCTAGCAGGTTTTTTGGATCTTCTCCAGCCGCTTTTTAATCTTGTTTCTACCTGTAGTATGTCTCTAACTAACCCTTCATATTTCAGGTGTTCTAATACCTTATCTCTCTTTTTCCTTATTGACTTTCATAGCGCCATCCATTCTCTTACTTTTTCCAATACTTCCTCACTTCTAACCTTTTCTATTTACGGTTTTTTCACTGCCCACCCTTCACACCACATTTCAAATTCTTTTATCTATATTCTTCTTTTTCTCCATGCCAACATCGACATTTCTTACCCATATATAGCCGTACTTTAAACATACACTTTTATATATTTTTTTCTTGCAATAATGCTTTAGAAGTGGATGAAACACGTGCTCGTAACGATAAAGTTTATTGGTAACTAGGATGAGTTAGTCGCCATTTTCTACTTTGAGTCATCATTATAAGGTCGTCAGTCCTAAGAATGGTTGGACACGCACCTTCACTCTTTCCTATCCTGAGCTAATCCGCATTTCCCTAAAACTAGAACAACCCATATTCTTAACTATTTGCGAACTGTAATCGAATCTAGGTCTATTTCTACCCCTCTTAACTTCCGTTTCTGTCTCTAATATGTCTCTGACTAGACCTTCATGCCTGAGAAGGTGTCTTACTAACCTATCTCGCCTATTTCTTATTGACTTTTAGTGCAACGCTTTTTTATTTCTAAAGGCTCAAGCAACATCAGTTTTATATTTTTTGTTAGCAATGTAGAAGTTTACATTCGTTTCCATTTATGCTGTGATTACTTTGTAGGCCATGTTCACTTAAACCTGTACCGTGTGTTATATTCGTATACTTTCTAAATGTTCGTTAAGCTCGAATTATGGGTCATTAAAAATGGTATCACAAAGTTTTTATAAAAAAACAAAATTCGAATTTGATGGTTATTAATAAATCTAACAAACGTTTACATTTTTATTAGTCTTCTGTTCTAAATTTGAACAAAGCCACTTTATGTTATTCAGGGATTGCGTAGGTTTCTATCAGTTGAAGAATTTTTTGAATCGATTCAGTAGTCCAGAGAACATACATACAAATAAACAAACAAGCATATTTTACCTCTTTAGAATGTTAATGTAAATAATTATTGTTATATATTACTTGAAATAATAGTTACCTAGGTAGTCCGTAATATACGTAATCGTAAATTCATGTTTTAATAAGTACTCCGACTTAAAAACGATATATTTTTCTACCTACCGTAATTGCTCAAAATTGAATATATGCTAAAACTGAGATAGCTCTGTAGGCATTGAAGGTTGAGAGTATGTGGCCACTATATTGAACGGATACGGGCGCCAAATGCCCCGCTCCAATATTTAGTCCCGCAGTGTTTTGTCCGACCGAACGAGGCAAAAAAAGCAGCCGACGATGCCAAGATGCGATTCGCACACATCGATGGTGACCATCTTACCCTTCTCAATGTTTATCATGCATTCAAACAGAGTAAGTATTTTATTTTAAAGTTAATTTATTAATAGGAAACGCTTTTACAGCGTGCCAGGTTTTATACTATCGTAAATCAATTTTGTAAATGCTCCATATTCGTGACTTCAAAAGTCATTGCAGTTAAGCAAGAAACACTGCATTCCTTAGAAACCGGACCTTTTTTTACCCATCAGTAGATTTAAGTCTATAATATTCGCAATTTTCAAATACGGCTAGGCAGCATTACAATGTAGCATATCGTTTGCGACTAGTCAAACGTTCAGCCGGATCGTTGGGAATGACATTAGGTAAGGGTTACTGACGTTTACTTATAAGCTTTGCAACCATCTTCAAAACACGGCCCTCGAAGCAAACCGAAAGGTGTAGCAGCAGATTAGCAGCGTCAATACCGATTATATGATATTACATAAGTGCATTCGCAACACAGAATCAATAGTGATGCCGACCGCAGAGTGAGACCATAAAGAATGTTCTTATTACAGACAATATTTCAAAGCTACACTAATCTGACCGCAGTGACACTGCCGTCTGTCTCTGCAGTCAGCTGCTGCGGTCACCTTAAGAATCATATATTAGCCTCAATTTACAAACATTATATAAATTTTGTATTTTGACACATTTGTTCGTTTGGAAGCTAATGTAGTGATATGACCAGAACAACAAATAGATTAAAACTTGTGTAGTCCAACCATCACGTTGACACTGTAGGCGATGGTTGCGAAGCGAATACTACAAAGCAGTTTAAAAAACAACATTTGTGTAAATTATTTTCTTAGTCTTTCTTCGCACCCAAGTGCTATCCAATTAGAAGAAAATGATAATGATACTATTTAAAAATTAAAAGGAATACTCACCCCTAATTACCACAAGTCTCGCGTTGATAATGCCCACGTATGAAGTGGGCGAAACACGTGTCCGCTCAAATANCATCTATACTGCAGGATGCTCTTTACAATCAAATCTAAAAATTTTTGAATTTATATTCGATTTCCACTGTATCAAATACGTAAAGTGCTATAATTATCTTATCACTTCACTTAATTACTGTGTCACTTCTTGAAACAGTCAGAAAGTAATATTTAAATATAACAACTGAATATTTCCTATATCGTTGAGATGATGTCAGACATGTATTTATGCTATGACTCAGCAAAAAATGCTTGTGAGTTTGTGACGCTAGTTAATCCAATGAAGAGATTCACTGCTGCTTATTTATACTGTGCATATACGTCTTAGATTACAACACAATGTACAGATGCATAACTAAACGTAACTCCACAAAATGTTACGACAGGACTGATAATCAAAAATAAACGAGTATGGAAATTCTATATATTTTTTAAGGACCTCTAACGGTGTAACTTGTCTCTGTACACGTTTAACCGCCAGCGCTGTTTTTTTAGTTGCCCAGTCATATTAGTTAGTGCCTAATTTTTCCAGTTAGTTGTGACTTATACATACATCCGTTCTTTTATGAAACGCCAAGGCGATTTATAAAAAAGTGATCTGTGGTTGAAATATTTCAGTTACTTTTTAAAACTATACATTTTGTTGCACGTGTTTGTATGTTTTGTTGTTTACTTAATTTTCTGACTTTATTTTTGTACTTATTTAACTACTAATTGTACCAGCTGATCATTTAATTCTGGAAAATAGTTAAAATGCAACAAACACTTTAAAATTGGTAATGTGCATGACTGAATATAATAAATACGTACCTACTGTATTGAAGCTGCTAATTTATTGATCCTTACACGTACTTACTTTACATTTCTGCAATGAAATGTATTGAACTTACAAAAGAATAGGTATTTCATTTGTTTGTATGTTGAGATATGGAAGATCCACAATGGTGTTACGATAACTTCATCAACTATCGCTCACTTAAGTCAGCAGATAATGTCAGGCAACAGTTGTCGCGCATAATGGATAGATTTAATTTGAAGAGAACATCCACTGACTTCAGCAGCAAAGATTATTACATTAACATAAGAAAAGCTTTAGTTAATGGATTTTTCATGCAGGTAATTTATTTTGTCTTTTAGTCATAAATTGGATATTTTTGCTTATTTTATTTTACTTTAATTGATGCTCATGTAGAACTTACCAATTAATAAATGAAAAAATATAGGTATTTTATCTTGTTCATGTTTTAGGTGGCTCATCTAGAAAGAACAGGCCATTACTTGACGATTAAAGATAATCAAATGGTTCAGTTGCATCCTTCTACTTGTCTCGATCATAAGCCAGAGTGGGTCATTTATAACGAATTTGTTTTAACAACAAAAAATTACATTAGAACTGTTACTGATATTAAAGGTAAACATTTATCAAATTCCATCAATGACATTATAATTTTACCTATTTTTTTTTGTTTATTTTGTTGCAGCCGAATGGCTATTGAAAATAGCTCCACAGTATTATGATCTACAAAATTTTCCTCAGTGTGAGGCAAAACGACAACTTGAAGTTATTCAAAATCGTTTGGAATCTAGGCAGTACCAACAAGGTTTTTAATATTTATGATAGTATGTATATCAAAAACCATGGTCTTCATTTGATGGCATTTCTACTTTATAAGATGTATCTATAATTTTGTACTTTAAAATAGTTTCAAATTGTTGCACTGATACTTTCACTTGGATTACCGTCTATTCTGTTTAAGGAAATGCATTCAAAAGTATTTTTGTCTATGCCGAATCTGATGCATTAAAGATGTAAATTAGTAATATAATTTAAGATTACATCATATCATATTTTGATAGTGTTTCAATCACACCTAGGTTTTCTTGAAATCTTAATCGTAAGCTATTATCCCAGAAGAGGTAATATTAAATAAAAAAGTGAATGTAGCAACATGTTTTGTTTTTTTTTTTTTTTCATATATCTTTCCATTTAACATTCTTGGGCACGTTATAAATTCGTGGTAATTGTAATAGATTGCTATAAAGTTTTATTTTCTTATGTCCCATCAGCTTCACGCTCGGTGTAATATCAGTTTTATAAGATTTCTGGGCCATACAGGGTGTTTCTAAAATAAGTTAAAATAAGTAGTAAGCTTGCCGGAAAGGGTACTATAAAACAAGAAAATTAAGTAAATGTATAGTAATCCGAAACTCTACCGTTTCCGAGAAAAATGTATTTGAAAGTATTCAATTCAGCCCTGGTAGGATCACGCAGTTACGACAGCGTAACGCTGCATTCCGTCAGTTGTAGCTTCCGTGTTGTACGAGTATTTCTTTTGTATTTTGTGTTGAGGAGTACTTTAAATAGTACTGTATACTATCAGCGACGAACAAAGTAGTTATTCAATTACTTATTATAATAATGGGCGACTATTATGTGTAGTAGCGTAGAAGCAAGCTGATATTTATTATAGTCAGGAGTGTCCGCCGGCAAAAATTTTACTGACAAATACTCTCCCCAAACACTGTATATGGCTTCATAAGGCCTAATCTGACATATTTCCTCTGACTTTTTGAAGTGAAATTTCTTTACGCACGGTAGGGTAAGTTCGTTTCATGCGAGTTGCTATGTAACGAAATCATGCAACGAATGTCCCCTCTACTCGTCCACGTAGTGGAATTCGTAGTGGGGATCGCTTGAGCGCGCTTCAATGCAACGTTCATTACAGGATACTCCGGCATGTATAGTGTAAAATTTAAACTGATAGTGTACAATAGGGAATTGCATGACCAGTAAAGCATTGTGATTAAGGAACAAAAAAAGAAATGTGACAATCCGCCGCGCTGATTAATTTTACAACCTAATACACCTACTACCAAATGAAGAAAAACTTACTTCCATTTGATAAATCCAATTAGTCTATTGTACTCTATTGTTTAGTTTGCATTTTGCAATCATTTATCTGTTATTATTTAACTTGTAATCTAAAGTAAATATTGATATCAATATTTTATTACGACAAAGGATTATTTTAATATTCAGCAATATTCATGAATATACTTTTACATTTTACAATAAAATAAACTTATAACAACATTTACAAGTACAGTTCGAAGTCTACTCTGTTTGATGAATAAAAATTTGAATCATCTCCTACTTTTCTAACAAAAACACCTTCTTTAAAGTGACCTTCTTCTGACCACTTTGCCATTTGTTCTGTAGAAAAAGGCCCATCTATCTTTTCTTCATCATTTTTCCACTTTATTTCCCACATAGTGTCAGTATTATTTGTAATACAGTTGGGCATTTCTTTCAGTTGCTGCTGTTCTTTTGCTTCAAAATCATCAGCATACATATCCAGCATGGAACTTTCTCCTCTACTCTTTTTTTTATTTTCAAATGTCTTTATTTTTGATTGAATTATTTCATATGTTTCTTGGTAAATGTCCATATTTCCCTTATTGGTCAAAATTTCATTTGCAAGTTGTGTTAATTCTGTTACCTCTTTATTTTGAATAAGAGTTCCTTCTTTCTTTCTTTTAAGTCTTTCAATACTGGAAAGTTTTTTTGTATCTCCACTAAGCCTATTTAACGCTTTACTTATTGTTTCTTTTTCTTTTAAGTACTTTAATATGGCTTTGTAAGTTTCCTCTTCGTTGAAGCTGTCTCCATCCTCATCATCTGTACTTTCGTCTCCGAGACCTTTGCTGTCGTCTGTTAATTTGTATTTATCCACCGATGCTACCCTCTGCCAATCAATATTGTCTAGCCAATTGTCACGAATTTCTTTTTCATTTTTCCAGATAAAGTGACCATTTCGATCAAAGTGGCCTTCTTCCATTTCTTCTCTCATATTAAATGCAGTAACATACTGTCCTTCTACATTTTTTGTATATCCTTCTTCCTCCCCTTCAATTTCTCGTTCATCCAAAACGTTATCGTCATCTTCTACATCTTCTTCGTCAGAATCCAACGAATGCTTTTGTTTGAAAACCCTTTTACTGCTAGCAGTGGGCTCTTCTAATAATTTTCGTTTATACATCTTTAAAAAAATAATATCCAACAGTTATTAACAGTTTTTACTATTTTTCTTTAATACGTTTGTTTTCGAATGTGTATAAACGTTTATTAGTGTTTACTAGAAACCATTCAGAAACTTAGAAATGATTAGTAGTACGAACGGCACGTTAAAAACAGCAACACGTCAAATAAAATCCCTTAATCTATGACAAAGTCATAGGACAAAGTATTATAAATAACAATAATAAACATAAATAATAGATAATAAACTCGGTATATCGCATAGATAGAAGAGTGATACGTAGTTTGTATAAAGAGCAACAGGCAGTTATAGAGATGGCGCTACAACGTAGAGAAGTAAATATTAGGAAGAGAGTCAGACAGGGATAATGGGGACAGGGATGCACACTGGTAGTTTTCCAATTACAGAGCATAATGCGACTCAGTGCCGCACCAAAAAATTCAGACACATAGAAGGCCACATCAATACGATTTTTTGTCGCAGTAAAATGCTCAGTTCTAACTGCGAAAAGGAGTAGGAGTCGCATGGTTGAAATAGATAGGACAGGGCAGGCTGCAGATGGAATTGTCAGCAGTCGTTGACCATACGTCGATCAGAGTAGGTATGAGTAGGGGTGCACATAAATTTTTTTTTCTTTCAGGGTGAAAAATATTTTAATTAGTAGCTGATTATTATGAAGATGATGTTCAATATTTACATTTCAGAGAATAGCAACAGTCAGAATAGAAAATATTGATAATGATAAAACATTATAAAATGGCAATTATACTATAATCGATGAAATTGTTTGTTCTCAACCGATGAGTTCAGATGATAATATTTTTTTAGTAATTTTGTTGCATTTGTTAATCAACATTTAATATCATTTGAGAATTAAAAAATACATACTAAATTTCGAGATTTATGTAAATATTGAACATCATCTTCATAATAATCAGCTACTAATTAAAATATGTTTCATCCTGAAAGAAAAAATTTTTAGGTGCACCCTTACTCATAACTACTCTGGTCGACGCATGGTCAACGACTGCTGACAATTCCATCTGCAGCCTGCCCTGCCTATTTCGACCATGCGACTCCTACGGTCGCAGTTAGAACTGAGCACTCTACTGCGACAAAAAATAGCATTGATGTGGCCTTCTATGGGTTTGTATTCTTTGGCCGCACCATGCCGAAGTGTGCTGGTGCTTAATTGGAATGTGTATTAGTTTTCAAGTGCGCCAACACAGTGCGCTAATGCCATTGTTGAAAAAAAACAGTCATCGACTTAGCAACCTTGTTAATGTACTTTTAAAGGGAATGGTATACAACAACAATAATTAGTCGAAAGCTTTTTCTAAATATTATAAGTTATTTCGATTTTTATGATTTCAATTATATTTTTTTGTGCGCATCAGACATAGGCAGTACTTTTCAAAGTGCTCAACGGTGCGAGGCGTTGCTCGATGCTGCGCATAATGCCGCATTGTGCCATTGTGCGCTCTAGTGCTCTAATTGAAAAACTACCACTGTCACCACAACTTTTTAATTTATACATCGAAGACGTGATCAACATCATTAAAGACAGTACAACTGTAGGAATAGATATACAGGGGCAAAATATTAGTATGCTTAGATTTGCAGATGATGTAGCAGTATTAGCATCTAGCAAGGAGGAGCTAGATAGCTTTAAATAAAATGGAAGCGGTATTGATAAAACCATAGATAATAGATCTACAAAGGGTAATAGATGGTCAACTCGAAATGCGCCGATTTGCTCGCCCTCCGGCAGGTGTAGTCAATACTAAATAAAAAAGGCGCGCACTTTAAATTTGTTAGTTACTTATTGTTTTTCGAAATGTATAAGTTAAAGTGAAAAATGGATAAGAAACAATGTATTTTCCTTTTTTATAAAAGAAAAGACATTGTCTCTTTTGTAAAAAAGGAAATACATTGTTACTTGTCCATTTTTCACCTTAACATAAGAATTTGGGAATTTTAAAGTGTAAAAGTAATAATAAGTGAAATAGTAAAAAAAATTTATTGAATGTTAACAAATACACTTGTACAAAATAAAATATTTTATGTAATTTGAAGAGACAATTGAGGAAATAGAAAAGGCCACAAAACAGAAGAAACAGTAATACAGTTTAACAATTTTTAACTAAAACCTTTCAATAATGTACAATTAACATTTTGAACACAAGATAATTAATAATGAAGGTAAAAAATAGTTGTAGCAACTTACGTGTTCAGATAGAAATTGATGCCGAACACTGAAACAATATTGAAGAAAAGGGGTTGTAAACAATTCCAAATTACTTAATACCAGCGAGTGGGTAGTGGAAATAAATGGCTATTCCGCCCATCTGAGAACACCAGCAATAAAAGTCATTAGATCGTTTNTTTAAAACAAAAAGAAATTAAATTTGGTGTAATTTTGAAATGCGCGCCTTTGGTTACTTTTCATAGTTTGATGTATAGATGGCAGTGAAATTCGAAGTTTTCTTTGCCAATACCATTTATGTATATATTCCAAGTATCGTGTACTAATGTGGGGTAAACTTAGATGTCACTACTATCGTCCAAATCTCGAGAGTTTTACATCTATCACGGATTACAAGTGCACCATAGATAATAAGTGCACATATCTCCAATGCACAAGAACCATAGATAATAGATCTACAAAGGGTAAACGTCGATGCTTACGATAGTATTTATTTCTTTATTCTATGGTTACTATTATCATCCATTTTCCATTATCTGTGGTAGTTACTGTTGAACAAGGTTAAATGATGTGTAAATGTCTTTCTAGAAAAATTGTTGAAAAGTAGATCATATGGTAGATCATTAACAGTCAATTAACAATCATGAAACAGATATTAAGAAGAAAGAATGATTAAGAAATGGCTGAGAGCGAAAAGAAACTTTCTTTCACGTTTAACAAGACGTTGAAGAAAGGTAGTATACCTAAGAAACTTCCAAAAAAAGGAGAACTAATAGAATATATTGAAAATAAGTCCATTAAATTAACGCATCATAATGAAGAGACATCTCCTACATCGTTAGTTATTAACATTGGAGCATCACGAAATATTTCGGATCGCATAAGAGAAGCTAGAGAAAAAAGATTAACAAGCAAGTCTCTCAAGAATGATAATGATAACCGACCAGATTCAGAGCTCACTTTGGATGAACTTGCAGCAAAAGAACTTCTTCAAGATTCTCAAAATAATAAAAAAACGATTATAGACCTGCCACAACTTAAAGAAAACACTGTTGTCTTAGATGGTAAAGAAGAATCTTCTTTGAAAGATTATGAGGATGTACCAATAAGTGAATTTGGTTTTGCCATGTTGCGAGGAATGGGATGGAAGAATGGAATGTCGATAGGAAAAAGACAAAAAGTTCCTTTAAAAATAAAAGAACCTACTTTGAGACCAAAAGGAATGGGTTTGGGAGTTAGTAAATTATTAAGCAAAACTTATGATGATGATAAAGGCAAAAATATTGAAGAAGAAATAACTAAAAAGGGCACACTTGTAAAAGTAATAGCAGGACGTTATAAAGATTGTTTTGGTGAAATACAGAGCCTGGATGATGAGTCTGGAAGAGTAATTGTTAAAACAGCTAATGACTTAATTTTATCATTAACAGAATATTTAATTGAACCAATTACAAAAGCACAATATGAAGCAATGTTGAAATTATGAGATTATTAAGGTACATAGTAATATGTTTCTCTATGTTTTGATAATATAACATGTATTTCATCAAATGATATTAAAGTATATTTCCTTCTAAATAAAACTCATGTATTTTCAAATTATACATATATCCTTATTGCAAATTAAACTTTATCACTAGGTTTATTTTCAATGTTTTGATTGGTTGTTTCAGTCACACTTCCTTCCTGTTTACGTTTTGATAACATCCCAGGTTGGTAGATAGCCATTGATGGTCTATCCTTGTTTCTGATTCTTCTTTGTGTCCTTGGGTCATTTTCCTTATTTGTAGTTTTTAATTCCTTTTCTTTCAATTCCCAATGCTGTAAAGGGTCTTTAGAAACCTGATTATTTTTATTATGGGTTAATTTAATTTCATTTTTATCTGTAGGGGATTCAGTTGTCTCTACAGAAGTTGATTCTTGTGATTCCAAGTTTTCAAAAATTTCTTGTTCTATTTCTTCATTTGTGTTCTTGATATCGTCATGTTTTAGTTCAGACTTTTTTTGCACATGCTTTTTAATTTCATTTCTCCGTTCTTCCTTTATTGCACTATACTTTTTAACCTTTTTAGGGTAGTTTTTTTCAGAATCGACATTCTGTTTAGTTTCATACTTACTCATTTTCTTTACATTTCCAAAGTTTCTCTCACGGCTATAATCTTTATAATCTTCTTTTCTATATTTGAAGTCTTTAGATTCGTAATGACCATTTGGTTTTACTTTATCATGATTAAAATTTCTTCTGTTGTTTTTATAAAATAATTTTGGATCATCAGTATTTGATTCTCCTTTTCTCAAATGGGTTTCTTCTTCTTCAACTATTTCTGGTTCATTTGTTTTATGTCCATAAACAAATGACTTTGATCCACGAGAAGAATATGACTTGGCACCTGGTTTGTACTTTTCTTCCAAATATTTTTTTTTCTCATCTTCTTTAAACTTTTTTCTTTCAATTTCTCTTTTCCTTCTTTCATCTCTTCTTTCTTCTCTGATTCTTTGTTTATCTACTTTTTTTTGTTTTACATATTCAAGCAAAGGTGTGGTCATTAGGTCTTCTTTATTTTCAGATGAAAACTGATAAGAATATTCTGGTTTTTCTTCAGGTTTTGGTTGCTCACTGAGAGAAAGTAAAAACTCTTTATAGTACGGATCAGACTCAATTGTGGCACACTTTGGGTCGGGACGTGCTCTTCTTTTTTTTGGGATCTTTTGAAAAGCTGCAAACTCAACAACAGCAGCATATTCATGTCCTTTTTGATCAATGAATACATAACTGTCAAATTTCTCCTTAAATATGAAGATATCTTCGACATTAATAAAGTTGATGTAGGCTCTTGAAAAAGCAAATTCACCTAACAAACTATCTGCCTTTATTAAGTAAAAATAATCAAAGTTTGGCACAGGAGATATTTGTTCCATAAACGTTCCTTTGTCTATATCAGGAGGCAATCGACGAATAACGACCTTGGTTAAGGGTCTGACTTTTTTTTCTTTCATTTTGTTGAAGTTTTTTTGTAAACTGTTTCCAAAAGTGATGTTATCCGACATTATAGGTTAATATAATCAAAACAAAACTGTTAGTTATAAAAAAACACTACTTCAATAAGAAAAGATTTCACTATTTCGCTTTACATTGTAGGTAGGGCTTTACAATATTGATACTTAATAAGTTATTATTGATATTGATTGATAATAATCTCGCTACTTTTTATTTTTTTTTTTACTGTTAAGTCATAGGTAAGCTAACTGTCAAAAAATTGGATTATTTATTTTCAACAGCTCTCTATGATCAACAGTGAAAATTTTTTTATTTTACTGGACGTTTAGCTTTGATTTGATTCTTCTGGGTGTTACATTATCGGTGCCTGCAAGTAGCAGAGGAGCAACCAAACGTTAAAAGTGGTCACAGCTGTATTCCATAGATTCTGCATGATTGGTACCATAGATAATAGATCTACTAAGGGTTTGGTATTGACATTGGTACCTAGTCTAGGATTGGTACACGGTATCTATGACAAAATTATTATAATAATAATCGTAAGAAACTACGAAAGTTAAGGTCGTGATTGGTTATATTGTAGTTTTCTACATAGTTTTTGCCCTGTGATTGTTTTTGTTGATTGTCTATATTCGTTGTCAAAGTATGGTCGTATCTGTGGTATGGTTAAAGTGATTATTGATGTATTGGCACGTTTCCAGTTTCAGTGCGTCAAAATATTGATCGTAAATATGTTTCGTTTACCAGTAAGCAGTTGTTTTAACTGGTAGAATAAACTAGTTTATTGTTCCGTTTTTTAATAAATCGTGAACCGTGAACGTTATTAGTGTTTTCGATTGATATACGATATATCTAACAATTAAATTGGTATATATTGGTTGTAATTAATTTGCAATGGGATCGTTATTTCGTAGTGAGGAAATGACTTTATGTCAACTTTTTTTACAAAGTGAAGCAGCTTATGCTTGCGTTTCTGAACTTGGAGAACTTGGTCTTGTACAATTTCGGGATGTATGTCATTTTATTTGAAAATTTATAATATTTGCATGCATATATGTTTCATGTTTATCTTTTAGCTTAATCCTGATGTTAATGCCTTCCAAAGAAAGTTTGTTAATGAGGTTCGCCGATGTGATGAAATGGAAAGAAAATTACGATATCTGGAAAAGGAGATCAAAAAAGATGGTATTCCAATGCTGGATACTGGAGAAAATCCAGAAGCACCACAACCAAGGGAAATGATTGATCTTGAGGTTAGTAAACAACAACAATAACAATAATTCACATTCACATCAAATATTAAAAGAAAAACTCAAAGGTTTGTTAATTTATTCGGTAAATTTTCATATAGAAGTAAGTAAAAAAATAACTTGCATGAATATCTCTTGAAGATTAAGATATGGTTGGTATTATAAAATATGCTCCTTTGTCATTGCTTACTTGATGTTCTGATTTAAAGTCTCCAATATTTTGGGTAATCATCTTCAGTTGCTCAATTTCTTCCTTCCTTTTTTTTTTAAATCCTTAACTTCTATGTTCGCGAACGGTTAATTTAGAAATTCGAAAAAGGTTAAAGGTGTATGTTTGGAGCACGGTGCTGTACGAGTGCAAAACATGGACAGAGGGCGCGGCGAAAAAGAAAAGGTTAGAAGCTTTTGAGGTGTGGTATTACAGGCAAATGGGAAGTCAATAAAAAATAGGCGAGATAGGTTGGTGGGACACCTCAGACATGAAGGTCTAGTCAGAGACATTAGAGGCAGAAACAGGAGTTAGGAGGGGTAGAGGTAGACCTAGGTTAGGTTACTGTTTGCAAATAGTTAAGGATGTGGGCTGTTCTAGTTTTAGGGAAATGCGAAGATTAGCTCAGGATAGGAAAGAGTGGAGGTGTGTGTCCAATCAGTCTTAGAACTGAGGTTCCAGAGGTGTGGGGTTACGATACCGGTGGCGTATTGGAGTTGCCTTAGGGCTAGAGAACCAGTCGTAAATACTGCTGTGCGATAGGCCACATAAGTAGCCGTTTCTGATTATCAATTCGCGTACCTTTAGATAGAAGATCAGAGTTTATCCGCGTTATTTCTTCTTTAGATTTGTATAAAGTGAGAGACGATAGACGATTCCCCAATTGACGTGTGAAATATTATGCACCATGGGTTTAGGTTATGGTGAGAAGGGGTTCGTGTGAAGTGCTGTTTATTAAGGTAAGCGGTATTCACCAACGGTTTAGATTAGGTTATGGGTTGAAAGGTTTCAACCAAGCGTTTAAGTTAGATGATGGTAGGATAGATTTTTCTAATTGGCATATATAGTGTTGTACACCAAGGACTTACGTGAATTGCATCATGGTGGGACACGTTTCTCTTAATGACATTTGTAAAGATCTACGCATCAGGGATACTGTTCTAGGTTCTGTGTTGATTAACCATGATCAAAAATATCACTTTTCAGTTAGAAGTTTTAGAAAAACGGCAAAAAATGTGTGAAGTGCCGTACAGGCGATTAATTTTTCAAGGACTGGAGTTTTGTAAAATTTTATCGGACTATTAAACTGTTCAAATGATATTAACAAATGAAAAAAGCAAAAAAAGGTTTTTGTCTCGCAAACACAATTGATGCACTTATATCCTCTCATGGAGGTAACTCAGAATCTCATGGACAATTATCTTGGGGTGCGCAGTGACAAAACTCCGACTGTTCATTGATTTCTACATTTTCAGCTCGTAAAAACATTGGACGTCACTGTTTACTGTTCTTATGTAGTTCTATTTTTGAGTGTAGAACGAGGAACTTGGTTAATAGTCGAGTCAATGTTTTGGAGATGTACGGTATGAATGCAACAGTGTCACCCCTTGCGAATTTTAAAATATGTACCTCTAAGATTCTGGAATTGGATGACTATTAAAACGTTTAATGATAAAAAGGAAGGGTCTTAATGTCTATTACCTTAATAGCTTAAAATAATCTTGCGGACCACTTTCGAAATAAATTATAACTCCGCGGGCCGCATGTAAAATTGTGCATATATCTCCATATTAGATTGAGACCCACTATAGACACTATAGACATTATAGAGACCCTACGCTATCCTCCGTTTTCTATCACTATTACTTCTTCCATCTTGAATTATATGACTCTTTCATGAGAAGGTGTCCTATTAACTTATCTCGGCTATTTCTTATTGACCCGCGCCCACTGTACCTTTAGTTCCTTTAACAACCTTTTTCGAATTTCTAAATTAACCGTTCGCGAGCATAGAAGTGACTTCTTTTTATTGAAGGCGTCTCGACCCTGCTCTATCCTCTGCTTTATATCCCTACTACTCCTTTCGTCCTGACTTATCCAACTTCCTAGGTATCTAAAATCAGCCACTTTTTCTAATTTTTCGTCTCCTATCGTTATATTCGCTTTTTTCCTACTTTTTCTTCTCTTGCATAGCAGTATTTTTGTTTTATTTTTATTTATTTTCATACAGTACTAATCTGTCAATACCGCTTCCATTTTATTTAAAGCTATCTCTAACTCCTCCTTGTTAGATACTAATACTGCTATATCATCTGCAAATCTA
Source organism: Agrilus planipennis (assembly GCF_000699045.2). NCBI lineage: Eukaryota > Metazoa > Arthropoda > Insecta > Coleoptera > Buprestidae > Agrilus > Agrilus planipennis. Next base: position 661,634 of record NW_020439028.1, read on the forward strand.
AGTATACTAATCTTTTGCTCCTGTATATCCATCCCTACAGTTGTACTGTCTTTAATGATGTTGATGGCGTCTTCGATGTATAGATTAAAAAGTAGCGGTGACAATGTGCATCTCTGTCGGACTCCCTTCCTAATATTAACTTCTCTACGTTGCAGCTCCATCTCTATAACTGCCTGTTGCTCTTTATACAAACTAAGTATTACTCTTCTATTTTTGTAACTCATCCCTACATTTTTAAGTATTTTTAACGTCTTGTCTCATTCAACATTGTCAAAAGCTTTTTCTATATCTACAAATCCTATGTACCGTAAAGCTAGAATGATCTCTCGCGTTCCTCTATTTCTTCTAAACCCAAATAGTCTAGTCGGTAGAGAATTTTCTCGACATAAATTTGTTACCGGACGGGTGTTGTTCTATGTTGTACACGGGGAAAAGTTAAACATCCTTGTATATTTTTAAACTTCGAAAAAGTGTGCGTTAACAAATGGGGAGGTTCAAAGTTGGCAAAAACCAGGTTTTTAGATGTAGAAGGCAAGATATGCCTTTTGGAAAGAAAAGTTTCAAATAAAAATTGTAGAGAAATTAAAAACCTTCAATTTGAGGCGCGNTGTTACCTGACGGGAGTTGTTCCATGTTGTAGACGGGGAAAAGTTAAACATCCCTGTATATTTTGAAACTTCGAAAAAGTGTACGTTAACAAATGGGGGAGGTCCAAAGTTGGCAAAAACCACGTTTTTAGATCTAGAAGGCTAGGTACGCCTTTTAGAAAAAAAAGTTTCAAATAGAAATTGTAGAGAAATTAAAAACCTTCAATTTGAGCCTCGGTACGATCAATTTTGTCAATTAGTTATTGCATAAATCCCAAAAAATCATCAAAAATTGTCATTTCTTGTATATTGATTGTTTATTGCAAAAATGACGTTTTTAGTGATTGTATCACATTGAAATCAAGGTTTTTAAATTTGGAATCAAACTAGTTTTTGTGGCGTAAATTGGTCAATTTGTTGGTGAAATATGGTTAATTGTTTATCCCAACGGACACGAATAGTTATTGCCATAACTTTTTTTTGAGCAAACATTTTCAGTTGCACATAGATTTAATCTTTTCGTAAAGGTTGAGATCTTCATATTCCGTTAGGAGCAAATGGAAAAATTCATTTTTAACCCTTTATTTATTGCTGTAAAGAATGGGGCCATTTTTCATAATAAACAATTAGAGCTGGAGCGACCCCTACGTAACGTACGAATTTTCAGGGATGCTTAACTTTTCTCCGCCTACAACAGTGAAGAACTCCCATCCAGTAACAAAATATCGTGAAAGTTCTTTACCGAACGGATTAAGTATGTACTGCTATTAGAGCAAAAACTATTAATTAAAATTGAAAACCAATTATACCACTGTTCGTAATTTTTTGTCAGCTCAATCCGATGAAAATTTTCAGAAATACGACTATTTTCTCCACGTTCTCCGATTGACGCGGCGCGCCAGCTTGCAATGTTTTATTCTCATCGCTAACTACGTTGTGTCGTCAGGAATTACTGATCACTTTAGAAAAGTCTTTTAGCAATAACAAAAAAATTACTTTTTTAAAAACAATACTACAAAATATAAAGATTTCTCTATCAAATGCCCCCAAATTCATTATTTAATAGTTAAAAACAATTAATCTGGAACGTTTAAAAGAAAAAATGTTAACTCGGTTCCTATTGGTCGTAGGAGATTCGTTTTGCTCTTTTAATGTTTGTTTCGAAGTCACCCTTTCATATTCCTCGGTTAAAAATTCGTACGTTACGTAGGGGTCGCTGCTGCTCTAATTGTTTATAATGAAAAATGACCCCCTTATTTACAGCAATAAATAAGGGGATAAAAATGAACTTTTTGATATGCCCCTAACGGGATATAAAGAACTCCACCTTTACAAAGAGTGCAACTGAAAATGTTTGTTCAAAAAAAAGTTTCGCCAATAACTGTTCATGTCTGTTGGGATAAACAATTAACAATATTTCACTAACAAATTGACCAATTTACGCCCACAAAAACTAGTCCGATTCCAAATTTAAAAACCGTCATTTCAATGTGATAAAATCACTAAAAAGGTCATTTATGCAATAAACAATCAATATACAAGAAATGACATTTTTGATTATTTTTTGGGATTTGTGCAATAACCAATTGACAAAATTGATCGTACTGAGGCTCAAATTGTAGGTTTTTAATTTCTCTACAATTTTTATTTGAAACTTTTCTTTCCAAAAGGCATATCCTGCCTTCTACATCTAAAAACCTGGTTTTTGCCAACTTTGGACCTCCCCCATTTGTTAACGCACACTTTTTCGAAGTTTAAAAATATACAAGGATGTTTAACTTTTCCCCGTCTACAACATAGAACAACTCCCGTCCGTAACAAATTTATGTCGGGAAAATTTTCTACCGACTGGACTAAAATTGATCTTCCCCTAATAGTTCTTCCGGCTTTTTTTCCATCTTCCTCTGTACAATTCTAGTTAAGATTTTTGACGCAAGGGAAGTTAAGCTAATTGTTCTAAATGTCTCCCAACTATCCGCGCCCCTCTTCTTAGGTAATGTTACTACTACGTTCCGTTTATAATCCTTTGGGACTTTCCCCGTCTCGTAAATGTGACTAACTAGCTGAAACAAACGATCTCTAACCTCTTGTCCTGCATGTTTTATAATTTCCCCCTGTACCCCATATACACCTCGCGCCTTATTATTCTTTAAGTTTTTTAATGCTACATCGAACTCTTCTCTCCTTATGGGATAACCAAGCTCATCTATCTCCACACTATCTTCCTTCTGTAATATATCTCCTAACTCATCACCTGCCTATAGTTTCTCTAAATATTCTTTCCACCTATCTGCCTTTTCCTCATTTTCTATCCAAATTACCATTATAAAATAAATGTATTTTGTAAAACTATGATGAGTTTGGCAGGTCGCTGGTTGACCACCCTTGATTTAGAGTATTATTTGAGTAAGTGCTTAGGTTATAATGTGGGAATCGGCATGATTAAAATGTAGGTGCTTTGTATGGTCGACAACGGTACCCATCCGTCCAGATTTGGACGGGTTCAACTATTATAAATGCACATATCTTTAGTAAAACGTCAAACTATTTGTAAGTGTATTCATTACAGGCCACGTTTGAAAAGTTAGAAAATGAACTTCGAGAAGTTAATCAGAACGCCGAAGCTTTGAAACGCAACTATTTGGAACTGACAGAATTGAAGCAGATTTTAAGAAAAACCCAAGTCTTCTTTGACGAGGTAAATTGAATTTATAACTTATTTTTGTTGCATGCGGCTGTTTTTTTTGCTTTGTAAGAGCAGTTCTGAGAAAAATTCATTTCATAATTTGGTTCTAAAATATTTTTGAATAATAGTTAATAATAGAATATCAGGAACTATCATTTTGTTGCTGTAGTTCAAAAATTTGAGGGAAGCACTATCACAATTACAATTAATTATAACATTTAGACGGCGTTGATAAAGATAATATCTTTTAAATTGGGTTTTATATTACACAGTGCCTTTTATTTTTTTTTTACTTCTTTTAGTTGCTAAAGTAAAATATAACATTCCACACGCTCGAAACAAACCGTTTTAGTATTTATATGTACTACATTTTTGGTTTAATATTTTTCCCAGAGCTGTATTGGTAATATATAATTGTTAATAAGATATAAAAATTGCCTAAGCAGTAAATATTAAAAGTATTACAATACGCAAAGTTCTAAAGCGAAATTAAGCTGAAGTACTATCTCAGTTTGCTTTTTGGGATTCAAGTTTCTTTTCTGCTTGGTTATTTTTATAGGTGTGCACAAAAATGCATGCGGCGGGTTTTATCATTCATTATTGTGAATAATTTTTAAATATTTCTTAACTAACATTAAAAAAAAAATTACTTAATATCAATGGTGTTGTAAACAATTCCAACATTGTTTCACCACACTGTGGCTTTTTCAAGGGAAAACCAAAACACCACAATGTAGTAAAAAAATGCGTAATATTTTTTCGAAACATGCGTTATTTAATTTATTAAGTACAATGCTTTAGTGGTTAATGGTGTATGCTATTAATTAGGTGAATTTATTTTACATTAATGCAAAAGCAGCATAAACAAACGTAGATAATCAAATTTTAAAATGAAATAAACATTAAAATATGTCCTTCGTGCTATATTATTTACGTCAAAGTCAGTCTGTAAAATTATACACTTTAGAATTTGGCTAAGTAACCAAGAAGACAGTGCTGTTTTTGTTAGCGGCTAACTAAACGCTCAGCCGGATTGTCAAACATTACAATTGATAGTAGACGTATAGTAAGATATACAGTGGTCGCCAATGATGTCGTGTTGTTGAAGGCTAAGATTAGTAGATTGAACATTTGACACAGAAAAGAGAGACTAGTATAGAAGTCCAATTCAAATGGAGGACTAAAACGTGAGTAAGAAATTCTAAATAGAACCAGGAGATGGCGTTGCTATGAAAATGAGCGCCTCAACGCTGTATTGAGTCGGAGCAAAGAGTGAACGCAGTAATGGCTGGGGTAAATAGTAGAAGTGGTGGGATCATAGAACGCATAAGTCTTTTTACTTTGCTGTTGTAAGCCAAGTTTGTAAAGAAAAAAAAAAAAGGTTGATTTTCCGAAGCGACAACTACCGGTCGGATGACAGAAGCTTCGAGATTTACCGACATGTTATCCGAAACGAAGTCCGGATTATTAACCCAGCATTGGACTTCTATACTAGTCTCTCTTCTCTGATTTGACACCTGCGTCTTCTTTTTCTTTCCCCCTTTTCTTTGCGTCTGCAGCATTGACTGCATTCACGAAATCACACCCGCATGTGAGAGGTGTGGTTACAACCTATACTGATGTAATTAACCACACTCACAGATGCTGATATTGGATTTCAGACCCAGCACCCGAATAGGTGCAGTTTCGCTATTGATACTTTGCATATTTTTTTTCTTTATTTATTTAATGAGCAATTTGACAACTCTAATTTTCCCGCAGTTTAAAACACTATTTTTACACAGAATTTAAAAACTCTCGTTATGTGTGTATATGTTACATACAAAAGAATTAATGCAATATTATCTAACCAATTTAGATAAAATAATTATTAGGACAGAATTAATCAAATAATTTAGTTAAAAAACCCAGGGCAATCACAAACGGACTTAATCTGATCGTTTCTGCTGGTTAATGATTTGTCGAAACTGCCAGACGCGGATCGCGATTTCGATCTTTTTGGAACTCATCGGCGCGGTAAACGCCATCTGTAGTACAATGCTACATCTTATGATTACGTATGCTCCAACAAGGTCCATTTAGATTGATTTTTTAGTTAAGACGTTAAAAAATTGTCCTTTAGATGCACTTACTGAATATAAAACTGCCTTTTAAATGCCCTCTCCGAATACAAAATCGCCTTATTTTAGAATTAATAAGTTATTAGGTACTTGAGTAACATTGAAACAAGAATTTTTTTTATCATCAGTCTTTTTCTGATAGTTACTCATTTACCCCATCGAAGGGCAAAACTCGTTTTCGATTTGATTACACAGATAGAAAAAGGGCAACCTAAACTAACCATAACTAAAACTAAGAGGTACATAACCTNTTTAGTGTTTAGAAAAAAATATTAAAAATGGAACTCAAAATCACTGTTGCTTAAAAAGTTATTCATGGTTAAAGTTCATAAAGAAGGTTTTTTTGCGAATATTGCGCTTTCTATGGCTCAGAGGTCAATTGAGCTCATTATAAAAATGAAAGATAATGGAATTCTCCAAAAAAATTATTTCTTCAATTTTTTACGTACAATGAATAGTTTAGGCAAAAATTTTCTCCAAAGTTTCCTTGCAAGGCGTGTACCTACTATTCTTTGTCTAGCCCATTAGTCTAGTCCAGTAGCCGAAAGAGTAAGCTCATATCTGTCTAAGGTAGACGAGTAGAACATTTCTGCGTAGTATAAGCTTTAGGAAATTGCTTAAACCATGTCAAATAAATTATCGAAATGCTTGAATTCTTGACGCCCCAAACGGTCAATTTTAGAGCGTGCACTCAGGTCGCTGCAACTCATTACTCGTTCTAGTTAGTAAGGTGCTATCGCTGGCATTTTAATTTGAAGTCTGGATACGAGTAAACATTAAACCATTGCGTTTTCTTGTTTATGTCTTAAAAACGCAATCAAAAAATGAGTTTGCTCCTTAATCATTTCCAACAAGTAAATCTCAGCTATTTTCGTAAAAAAATCTATTTCTAGGGGCCAAAAATTATTGATGAATTTTCACATTTTTGAAGTAAAGGAAGAACGCTAGTACGATGAGACTTTTATAAAAGGAGCTTGACCAGTATTTTGTGAAAAAAATCTTAGAAAAAATACCATGCTCGACACTATGAAATGGGTACAAGAAACATGCATTGACAAAATTCAATATTAGCCCAATAATTTTTACAAGATAAGATTTTTATACACGATGTCTGATAAGTATTTCAGAATATTTGTAGGGTAACACCCGGAGGTACTGTAGAGTGCATCTCGTCATAGTATCACAACGTAGGGGATGTAAAAAGTGTGCACAAAAAGTACCCCAGTTAACGAGTCGTTAATGATTGAGTACGCTATAGTGTTATCTTATTGGTTTTCAACGAAACACACATACCTATTCGTGACCTTTGCAAACAGCTGATACGTAAACAAGTCGATTGTAATAATCTGCACTCGTTAGCGTCCGATTGACAGAATATTACCACAAACTACAAAAATAAGTTGAATGCGGAAATATCAAACAAATACCAGAGTATACGGATATGGTGGTCACATATGGACGGTGAAATGGGAATGCACGCGAATTTGTCATCATTGCCGGAGCAGTTGGGGCTTTCGGTATGGTCACTCCTTCGTGTTTATGTGTCACTGAGTGGTGCGAAATGGCTCATTCTGCTTCTTTTTCTTGTACCTTCTTTTCCCTTAATTTTTCCAGAGTATTGATCAGACATAGTGTAAATGTACTGCGCTACAAGTAGCATGGTAATTTTTACAAGATTTTTCTCCGTACTAATCAGTTAGAAAGTTTAATAGTGTTCTGTAAATAGAATTGGATGGAATGAGAGCATACTGCTTAGAGTATCGTCTGTGGGTTCGTTTATTTGGTATTACATTGCGATTAAAAATTTAGTTAGCCGTTTTACAAAACATCGTTGTCTTGTAAAGTGCCGAGATGTATTTGAAAATTTGAGATTTTATAGATTGACTCCAATATCTAAAAATATAGCGATGGACGACATGTTTTTGTTTTACTATTGCTTTTGTGAAGGTTGTAGAAAAAATATAATACAGTACCTACGTATTAATGGACCTCATATTTTTAAAATGTAAAACGTTACACCTGTAACATTATTGATTTACGTAAATATTCTCTCAAATGGAATTATATGCCTTTTTTATTATGTGATAATAAGAGGAGTATCTACTTAGGTATTATATTCCAAGAAACAAAACATTTGTAGTAAATATCCATTTCATTCACGTTTCCTCATTTCAGTGGAATGTTTGTATTTAGGTATGCCAATTTTAGGCAACTAGCCAAATCATTTTTTATTTTTCGTTACGTACTTTTTAATTTACATCGTCCGTTTTTATTAGATAATTATAAATAATTTTGATTTTAACTTTTCACGAGAGAATGTTAACTATTTATGGTTTTAATACATATTGGAGGGCAGATTTTTCCTTTTTCATTGATATTAGGAGTCGACGAGTATAACAGGGAGAAACATTTATGCACGATACTAATAATTCAGCCTGGTGTCATTTCGTATAAATGTGCAATTTACTGTAGTTGGTATTTTGCTGATATAACATCAAAATTCATCGCTTCACATGCTTACAACTTTTAAGGATTTTTACAAAATTTCGAAATTATCTCGTTGTGTATAGGTACATACAATTGCTTGTGCAGTCTAATATGGATTTCCGCTAATTTTCTATTGTCAAACAATTGCCCATTAAATTCTCATTTAGTATCGAAATTCGTTTCAGCAGAAAGAATTAAGTGTAGATAAATTATTTTTCTTAAATTTTTAGCTGGATCAATTTTGATACTAATTGTTTATTTATTTAATGAGCAATTTGACAACTCTAATTTTCCCGCAGTTTAAAACACTATTTTTACACAGAATTTAAAAACTCTCGTTATGTGTGTATATGTTACATACAAAAGAATTAATGCAATATTATCTAACCAATTTAGATAAAATAATTATTAGGACAGAATTAATCAAATAATTTAGTTAAAAAACCCAGGGCAATCACAAACGGACTTAATCTGATCGTTTCTGCTGGTTAATGATTTGTCGAAACTGCCAGACGCGGATCGCGATTTCGATCTTTTTGGAACTCATCGGCGCGGTAAACGCCATCTGTAGTACAATGCTACATCTTATGATTACGTATGCTCCAACAAGGTCCATTTAGATTGATTTTTTAGTTAAGACGTTAAAAAATTGTCCTTTAGATGCACTTACTGAATATAAAACTGCCTTTTAAATGCCCTCTCCGAATACAAAATCGCCTTATTTTAGAATTAATAAGTTATTAGGTACTTGAGTAACATTGAAACAAGAATTTTTTTTATCATCAGTCTTTTTCTGATAGTTACTCATTTACCCCATCGAAGGGCAAAACTCGTTTTCGATTTGATTACACAGATAGAAAAAGGGCAACCTAAACTAACCATAACTAAAACTAAGAGGTACATAACCTCTAAAAGAAAAGAAAAGAAAAGACCTATGCTTCTTTGAAGGTTATGCTGTAGTTAGTTGAATATTGATTTTAATTTTTTTCTCTCATACGAAGAAGAATTTCTAGTTTGGTGGGGTTAATTAAAAAGATTTTCCCCGTTTTAATATTATTTTTTGTCAAAATGTTTAAACAATTAATAACTTATTAAAGTAAAAAGATACAGCTGGACAATTTTGTATTCGGAAAGGCCATTTAAAGGGTAACTCATTCTAATTAAAAAAAAACAAAATTTGAGTACATTTGCCTCATTTAGGTAATGTCCTTCTTAAATTATTAATAATATCTAGATAATGTAATTCACTTATTAAATTATGTACACAGTTTAGTCAACATTGTTTATTTAATACTCAGTTCTTTAATTACATTGTCTGTAACATATACACACAGTCGCTTATGCGGCCGGCAATGAAAAAATTAGCATGAATAATGTTATACTCTTAAAATGATTGTGGGCTTTAATCGGGGAAAAGGTTTAAAAAAAAATTAATCGGGCTAAAAGAAGATTGTACATGTGCACGCGGAATTTTGTAAGTACTTTGGGGAGAAAAGAATTGTGAATTTATTCGTTCCCTGGACTAATATCATGGGAACGTGGCACAATAATGTCACCAGGCTGAACGAGACGAATCTGCTCGTCAGATGGCCGATTCAGCGCGCGAAGAGGAACAAGTGACGCTGCTTGGGGAGGAAGGTCTAAGGGCCGGAGGACAGGCTCTCAAATTAGGGTAATTCTACAAGTATTTATAAAGTCTACACAAAATCAAATCAACTTCTTCCCGTCAAGGGGACCGAAATGGTTTTATTTCTTAGTCGAATTTTACCGTGGATTATTGCTTATTTACACACAAAAGCCTTTCAAAAATCTTGTACTAGTATTCCCAGTTCTGCTTTGATATTCATTACACTTCTTAAAAACAATATATGCAAATATGTACGTAGAATGTATATTGTTATTAAAAAAAATCGAAAATGTATTAGGAAATGTGAAAAAACAAAGAGTTACCTTAAGAACTGTAACTGCCCCGCGCTAGTTGAACGCAGGCGCAGCTTTCATTGCTGCTCCGTTTTAGAAGCGCGACTCCCAAAGGAAACTACTCTCCTTCTGGGAACGTAAACGGAATTGACAATTAAAAGGAGAAACACAGGTGATTATCCGTGCTTTTAGAGGTCTGAATAAAACCAAACCCAAAAAATCATAATAATGTCAAAAGAAAGTGGTTATATCTGTCGTGTTATTTTATAAAATCCGCTTGGTATACATCCTAACAACATTGAATGGTGTGACATCCAAAAATGAAACAACAAATGGCGTGTTCCATTTAAAAAACGGCAAGACAAACGTATGCGGCACCTGTATATCCAAAAATAATTTTAGTTTTCGTGTAATAACTGAGCTACTATAGCGGAACGCACTGTTAGACATCCCTATATGTCAAATGTCGAAGTGAAATTTTTATGACGTCTTACTTAAGGCCAGCTTTCATTATTCATGTCGTGTTCATATCACCTTCGTGTGGTGTCGTTAATTATATGATTATGTTCATACCGTGCTTGTACCATAAGCAAAAATCTTAAGATGTCACTAAGTGAAATTGATCAAAACGTGGAAGATATTGTGATAGTTTGTTCCACGTTCATTCTTTTAAAACGCGAGTAGAAGAGGATCCGGAAAATTAAACGGTGTCGGCTACATCCATATACAGATGTTGTCTTTGACTAAGAGATTGTCCTAATCCAGGATGGTCATTCACTCACGAATCATGTATTTTCGTGATGCATTTCGTTGTTCGATTAATTTCGTGAACAAGCTTTAATAGCCAAACCTCGTGTGAGCTTCATCAGCGATCGTAAGGCGTCTCGTGGGCGCCATATTGCAGATTTTTTATTGAGCTTACCGTATTGCTAGCATATTCCTGCTGTACCCCGGTCGCCTGTCGCGAATTACTTCCACAATAGTGAAAATGAAAATGAGGTTTTCCACACGTAGTTTTATATAAAACTGCGCATATGCGAATTTAGCGACAAGAGCACGACATGAGTATAACGCTACTAATGAAAACTGGCCTTTAGTCTGTAATATCGAATACTATACTTTTTTCTCTATAACACGGTTTCATGTTGACTAAAGTGTTTTAAAATTATAATATACACATTACGCAGCTGTTAAATAAATATTTAACGTAAACGTAGAAACTGTAATGCAGTTGTAGAGCAAAATTAAGAAAAATAACGAGCAAGTGGGAAGAAAAATGTATTAATAAGTATGGTATTATTTCGAAACTTTTTTTCGTCACTAAAAATTAAAAAATGTTTTGATAAATATGGCGTATTCTTTTAAAAGCAGTAACAGTTTGTAAATCCACAGTTAATGTGTAACAAATATTTTATCGTGTTACGATGGTATATCGCCATCTACTGACATTACATTTGTTGCTAAGTGAAGCATTTTAAATGTTAGACAAGCTGCTTATAGCGTGCGGATGAGATCAAATGCGGTCAAAATTGCGATTCACTTCCACTAAATTTCGATAAAGTACTGATTAGGATCTTAATCCATTATAAATATTTTAGTTTAAGAGACAACTAACAACTAAAACGTTGCATTTTTCTAACACATTTGTACTAGTTACAGTTACTGGATATTATAATCACTCATAGTTCTATTTAAGCTTTTAAATTTACTTTTCCTAATACAAATAGAAGCCTGTTATTAATTGTACACACATATATATATACATATACATACGTATAACATGTTACACATGAAGCTTTTGGTTCTTACGAATATTTTTTTTTCAATCAATAATCCACAGTTAGTTTCGAATGTGAGAAAAATAAATCATTTCTGTCGTCATTTTTTTGTTTTCGGTAGTTGTACAATGAGATGACAAACAAGTACCTTGATAAACGAATATTGTGAATTTTTTAAAGAAGATTAGGGAGCGCTGTTATCCCTATGAATTCAAGTTCATGAATTTGATTAGAAAGGTCATGGTGGGTAAAAAAGGTGAAATCACTCGACCGAAACCCGCGGCATCTTATTTTCATAGTTCATTTTCTGGTTCGCGTTGTGTTGGAGAAGCATAACAACTTTTACGCTAATTAAGGCTTAATCACTGAAATGACAGGGACGATTAAAATTGGCAAAGTCCGCAATAAATTAGCTGTGAGAATGGACGTATCTTCTTTCTTGTTTCCACTTGGAACTGTAGTCATTTTATGCGTTTTGAACACGCCCTTGTTAAGTTAGAAAATGCTTCATGAGTAGTGCAGACAAAGTGAAAAGAGATAACCGAATAATAGTAAGTGGTGCAGCGACTAGAGGCTGTTTAGGTATGCAAAAGATCAGGGTCGGCTTTATAATTGTCTGGTTGGAATCATATCTTTAAACAAGCGGCTTTGCTTTACGAAATTTCTGAAAATGTTGAACTTTCTTTAAAGTCCGTTGCTGATAACTTGCTCAAATTCTGCTTGTCTGCATCCCCTTCTGTTACACATTAATTGGTGTATTGTTATTCCTTTTTCTTTGTTAATGTCCGTTGCAATTCCTACCTGACATCTCTTTTCTATGTTTACAATATTCCCTACAACGTCTGTCATGAGTAAAAGTAGGCGTTCTAACAGCAACCGCTCTAGTCTTGTTAGTAAGTTAAAAGAGAAAAGTAAATGCGACAGTACTGTGTCATTGCTTATTATGAGAAATTGTCGGGAGTGATTTCACTTCATTTTTATCCACCCTGGTGTCCATTATATGCCAAGACGTTCCGGATGGTTTTCATATATGAAAATTGGACTCGTTTTCTATAGTTTTCATTGTTTTGGCGTTCCTGCTTAAAGCTGTAAATTTACCACCCTTTAATTTTACTTAAATGTAAATACATTCCTTGCAGTTACTTTTTCACTATATAATTTTTCCACTAGCAGTGTGTATCGTTGCCTCTTAAATAGATTGTTTTTGATACGTTTCTATAAATTATTTCTCATTATTTTGATTCCGGCAGGAATATAACAATGATATTCATTGCAGTCCAGTAAGTATCTTCGCAATCGTCGAGGAAAATATTCCTAATCGATTTTTTTGTACAATCTTTTTCAAAGTAGTCTCCTTTAAACAAATATACATGTTACCAGGTCCAAATGTGGGTCAAAATTTGTATAAACAATTTTTTTAAACAAATTGCGAAAATTGTTTTTTTTTATTCGGAAAAATGTTTTCAGGATTTTGTAACTGTTCGCGAAAACTTAAAACGGTCATCATTCAATAAAAATTGTTTGAAAGCAACTTTGTTCCACTTTTACATCTGGAAACATGCAGATTTGTTTAAATTCAAAGGGTTGTATTCTGAATAAGTTGTGCAAAAAAACTTACTTAGACTATTTTCTCCAACGGATGGGAAGATACCACCTGCACTGATTATATTTGTGGAGAGAGTGTCTCCTTCCTGACGAAAATTTTTGATTATTCGTAGTGTTACGTAATAAACTATAATTAGTAGTGTTTTGTTTTAAGAACAGTTTCAAAAGATTGGTTACAAAAAATTCTAAGCTACTGACATACAAGTATAAGGTCTTGTTTTTCAGTTCTCATTCAACTAATCATTAACGGTCTTTATCGTGATGACGTAGGTTTGTCATTGTGTTCTCAGTTATTTCCAAATGAGCTGTCAGAAATTTTATTTTCGAGCAATATATATTTTAAATAGCTGCATTGATAAATTACTATATTATTATTTGCAATATGTTGATAGTATTGGAATCCATCAAATCGTTTTTCTTTTCAAAATGTTTCAAATATAGCACACTTATTATTAAATAGGTACTTTTTTTGTTGGAATTCTGATATTAGTTTAAATAAATTTGTTCGTATCTACGACCAATGAGATTAGGAAACAGACTTTCGCAAGTCAATATTTTTTTGCACCAATAATTAAAATTTGTTAAATTATCTTAAAATTATATTTAGTTTGGCATAAATTTCGTAGAGCTGCGGCTTCTTCAGAATTTTTACATGAAACTTGTCTAGGTGTTTTTACAAAAATTTTTTTTAAAGTACTATTGGACGTAGTTTTTAATAAAAAAGAGAGTTAACAGCGGTTTATTGATTAAATTGTTATAATATATATA
>NW_020439028.1:675614-705203 GCF_000699045.2 Agrilus planipennis
CATAATGTAATTTAATAAGTTATTGATTGTTTAAACATTTTGATAAAAAAGTGGTATTAAAACAAGAGAAAACGCTAAAAGATACAGTGGAAGCAATTTTATATTCGGGAAGGGCGTTTATATGGCATTTGTTTTAATCTATTCCACTTTAATTCAAAAGTCGATAAAAAAAATGTATCGGCACTAGCTTTGCCTTAGTCGTTTTATTTTATCTAGTAATAATTAAAAAAAATGTATTCAATCGGTCTGAAATCGAACCCTGACCTCCCACTTTCTGTTAGTATTAATTGATTAATTAATTCTATTAGTATTAATTATTAATTTTTTGTATGCTCTATTTATTTTACTGCCAGTAGTGTTTACGAAAAAATCGTGTAAACATAGTTTAATTTTCATGTAAAACCTATTGAAGAAGCCTTTGATGCGTGCGAAACATATGCGAAGATAAATTTCTTTTGGTGGAAGTATATCAATTCGGTAGTATTCGTGATGAATTTTCATCAAATAATAACTAAATGGTTTTCAGTATTTTTAGTTATTTTTTAGAATTGAAGTAAGACGTTGCCAGTCGGTTTCTATTATACTCTATAAGTATTGGGGAAAAAAAAAGAATAAATTACTAAAAATCTCATCCGGATTTTATGCGTTTAGGAAGGAAAAAGAATTGATAACTACTAGGTACTTGATGAAAGTAGACAAGAAGGTACTGTTTCGGTGTGTTTAGTTTTATGTAGTACCTTCTACAATTAAAATTAAAGAAGATATTGCAAAAAAGAGCAAAAATTCGTCTTTCAGCCTGCCCTGATTTTTTTAACCTGTTCTGATTACATAATCGTCTTATGATATGCCTGTGTCGTTGCGGCGACAAACACTCAAATCTTTCATTTTTATTCTGTCTTGATTTCGTCCGTTTCGTATTTCTCTCCCTAATCACTCCTCTCACTCTTTCTCCGATTCCTAAAAGATGGCCGAAGCACTCTATAAAGATATACAGTATGATCGCTCTTTTTATCTGGCCTAAAATTCTGTTTTTTTTTGCAGGCGGTCATAAATTAATTTTATGTGCGTTGAACTCGCTATATATGAGGACTGTTTAATAGCTTTAGTAAAGAGTATAGATAAAAAATATATTTGTACTGCGGGTTCACGATGGCACTGTATAAAACCGCCCTTGCTTAGCGGGAAGCTTCTTGATGAAGCGTGACTGCGAAGTGAACCTACTGTATAGAATATCTTTATACTGTTGCTAAAAAGGGCCATTTGTTCGCTTTGTATTAAAGTGTAGTTCGAAAGGATTCCTCGTGGTGGGAATGAAACACTCAAATTTTTTTTTTATTTATTGAAATCGTAAAGGTTACCGGTGAACATTATCAAGAAATCCATATTTATATGTATAAAGCTTTAGGCTTTTACAAAAACTTATGCAATCATAACTTAGCCTAACTTTTTGAGTAGATTTTTGTAGAACTATTTACGGGTCTACGTTCCAGCTCAAAAGGTCTGCAAGGTGGTTAACCTAAATTTTATAAATACTTCAGGCTTTTTACGTGTAGACAGAAAACAAAAAATGTTGATTGCACAATGCAAATTTGAATTAGTTTGTCGAAATCGGTAGGGGCTAATCTGTACGTTTTACTTTATTAATCCGATGCATTTCCTTGCATTATGAATACGAATTGTAGCAAAAGCTTTTATTTTTACCATTTGCTTCTACCTTTTATTTGAAAGTACTTAAATGCTTTGTTTTTATAAATACGACCTACTGTTTCGCGTGAAATTTGTCAAAAGTCTCTTGAACGGTTTGTCAAATGCTAATTTCCTTGGGCTATAAACTAAACCTAAACTCTGAACGTTTAAACTATTACAACGACTACTACTATAGGGATCTACTAATTTTTCAGTGTTTGCCGTCGATATATTACTGCTGGATTTTTACATGAACCAATTTTCCTATTGTAGTTCTAAAAGTAAAATTGGTCATTCCGTTTAAAGTAAATAAGTAGTGTCATTCTTCCGGTAGAGTTCTGCAATTTTGAGAATGTGTATTTTCATTAGGTGTATAGAGCCCTTCTACTCGCGAAGTTTCAATTCCATACCACTTTTCGTGCCTTCTAATGAACAGCATAGATCAATCACCCTATGTACAACCGTTGCTGTTGATAAATAAAAAAGTGTGGCTAAACGTCCGTACTTTAAGGAAAAGTCTATCGTATGGGGATGAAATGCCACTACGTTCAACGTTCACCGATAATTTCATCGTTTAAGCATGCGTATTGGAATAGTGATGTATATTTTTCAATTCCGCCGTGTACAACATGGGGTAACGAGCTTTCTTCAGTTAATATATTTAATATTAAAAAATAACTTAGTGAATGTTTAATAAACATAAAATAAGAAAAAGTTAGAGTATCGGTCGAGCGTGGAAACCGGACCCGTCTGCATGGCAGCCGATCAGCGATACCAGTAGGCCATTTCCGTTTGTTGAAAATTACGACGGCCAGACGTTTTCTATGCTTACCAAATACGACTCTAGTCTTTATTTGATATTTAACTAAATAAAAGAATTAATTATTTGCGCTTGCGATTAAAATAACTGCGGAATGTTTCCTGTTATAAGCAATTCCGCCGGACGTTTAGCCACTTTGCAATTAAATATTATAACCGATAGGTCTTCCTAAATAAAGACAGTAATGTCTGGGTAATCCATAATACCGACAGTCTAATTGTGTAAAAAATACTCATGATCAAAGTTCTCCGTCTTCAGTAATCCCGAACTTCCGATCCAATCGCTCACGTTGGTGTCTTGTCTGTTAGTTGCAAGACTCACAGCTAACTGTTTAAATCTATCCTTAGCGGGATTGAGCAGCTATTCTTCCATAGTCCCTTCATGTTTTTAATTATCGATATTATTATCAATTCTACAGTCCAAATGTTCAGATAATCAGATTAATTATACATTCTTGCAATCGCATATACGTACCTGTTTACAACTGACAAATAAAACAGGAGTGGTAGTAGAAATGTAATGTGTATGTTAACTGCAGTTTTCTTTCAATCTTTTTAAATATGTAGTATGTGTGCAAGTGCATTGTATAGTACATAACAATAACCATTCCGTTTACTTTTAATAGTACATAATAACAAATGTCACATACCTACTACCTATGTTTTTCTAAAATAACTAAAGCAGTGATTATGTTTTGATTCTTACAGCACATTTACTTCGTGGTTGATAAGAGTAATCTGCGGACAGCATTGAGGCAAGCAAATCAGTCGATTTTCCCTGTACCTAATCGATGTGTAATTTCTCCAATCTAACTTATACAAAATATATATGCAGGGTAGTCTATTAAGCGCGCCTTGCTCTCTAGCGGTTTTGCCTTTGAAATTGGAAGAAGATGTTTCCAATAAAAAATGTAAAAATGTTTTCTGGTCAAATCATCCATCTGCAGAAATTAATTTCAGAGATGGCGGACTTCCGGATATCCCGGAAATACATCAGCTGCCTTATTTTAAATGGAACACACCGTATATTATTACATTTTTGAATTCAGAATTTAATTTTGCATCCTATGATGTCAAAATGAACATAGCTTCCCATTAAAAAAAAAAAAATGAGTTATTGATGTTTGAAACATTCAAAATTTGAACATTACTACTAGTGTAATGATTTAATGTGCTTTGAAAGAAATTTTTAAATGGAAAGCCAAGTGCGTTTCATGCTCTTTTCAACAATAACAACCGCATCTTTTTATCGAGTATAATTTCCGAGATATTAAAAATTTAGTAAGGTATTACAAACGTCAAATTTTCTAGAAATTACTAAATAACTCCAAAAAACATACCGCACAGGCAAAAACTATGCTTAACAAACTGGACATTAAAATCGATGCCGAATTCAAAAATGTAATAATATACATTTAAAATAAGGCAGCTGACGTAAACTTCCGGTATATCCGGAAGTCCGTTATCTCTGAAATTATTTTCCGTAGATGGATCGTTTGACCAGGGACATTTTTTATTGGAAACATTTTCTTCCAATTTTAACGGCAAGACCGCCAGAGACCAAGGCGCGCTTAATGGACTATCCTGTATATATACAGGGTGTCCCACAATTTATCGCCAAAGCCATAGCGCATGAAGTGAAAATGATAGAGGGATAAAACAAAAACCACTTCAATATACAAAACAACCACCATCTGGGGGGAAACCGTCCCTATGTAGCCATCCTGAACGTTTATTTTTCAAACGGTTCCGTACCTTTAAATTCCGCATTGCATAGTGGTTTCGTTTCTATAAATCAATATTAGAGGTGCCATTTCAAAAATGAAAGTTGAGGGTGATTATGCAGAGGCAGAAATCCCCATATGCTGGTTGTTTATGGGTTCCGAATGCTTACTGCCTGACTATTGAAATGCTTTTTGTTTCATCTCTCGTTATTTTCACTTTTTCACAATAAATTGCGGGACACCTTGTATATATTATATAACTAATTAATCGGACCTGTTGTCTCACTGACTTACGTTGAAAATAGTGATGCTGCACGTTTTTTTTACTAACTACTTTGTTTATTGTGAGAAATTGAGGAATAGAGGTAGTTTGTAAACTTAAAAGTGCAGTGTGTAAGTAGTGTATTGTCTACTAAATAATTCGTTTAATGGTGTAACTGAGGGGTAAACCATCGTAACAAAAAATAGTGTACACTAGTTATTGCGTACAAAGATTTAATATATCCATGATTTCATTCTGATAAGATAGAATAAAAAATGAAGTGGTTGAGATATAAAACGTTGCTTTCAATGTTATGCATTTTCGTCAAAATTGTGATTATAAAAAAAACCCTTTTAAAAACAAATCGTTGAATTTCTCCTGATTTCTTTTTTTGGTTTTTATACTTTTATTTAATATCATTTTTTTCTTTTAATTCGTTTCGTAAGTTTCTACTTATTGGGTGTGATTAGGGTCATGTGCAGATCTGTTGGTTTTATTTGAATACATTTTTTTCTGAAATCCTAGAATATTATCATATGTATACATAGTCAACCTCGGAGGTTTGCCCCTCAACTGTGACGTCATATCATGAGAAGATGTTTCAAATACAGGGTGTCTCAGAATTATCCAACTATTGAAAATCGGAAAAAGTAAAACTGATTATAATTGCAATACGAAATTTTCAAGATAATATTGTTTAAATGATAGCCCCTTTGTTGGCGGTACCACTCCTCAAATCTTTCGAGAAGTTTATCGAAAACTTGTCAAGGAATCAGTCCGACCTTTTCTTTAATATTCCTTTTTTAAATTTGTCAAATTTCTAGGATTTTTATCGATAACTCTACAAGAAAAAATTTGATCGGCTCCTAGGTAGGCCACTTAACGTCGCCTCTTCGTAAAATCAACTTTTCAGGAAACAACTCGTGCACTGTCGCCAAAGACTCGTTAGTGGTATGCGACGTGGCTCCGTCTTGACAAAGTTATGTTCACCTTGCTGCAATTGAGGAGCAAAGAAATTGCTTATAATGATAATATTGTATGCATAAGTTATTGTAACTGCTCCGATTTCACAGTTCTCAAAAAATATGGCTCACTAATGCAATTAACTCGCGTGGCGATCCACACGGTTATTTTAAAGCTGTGCAATGGACGTTGATGTAAGTAATACTGTTGGAAGACGGAAAATTGTTGAATCTCTTATTACGTAATTCAGACCCTTGACATAATCATTTTCATCCAGAAATTGCACAATCCGAATTTTGAAGCTGAATGGTCGATCAAGATAATCCTAAAAGAGACTGACGCTTCCAGAGGTAGTAGTCATACGGAATTAGCAAGTAACTCGATGTATCCAAGGGGTTTTGCTGGTATTAGATGGTTATGACGGATGTCGCCTATAGTGTTTCGTCTATTACTGTTGAATGTTTGTATCAACGTAATATTGTGAAATCGATAATGGCGTCGAAATAACTGATGAACGCGAATGAATGACGATAATGAATCAAATAAAAATATACGGTTCTATCTAGTGGGCAGCGCGTACTTACCCTTTCCTCCTCGCTTCATTTGCGTCCCGTTCAATTTTTAAATAGTTGGATCGTTTATAGACACGCTGTATTTGAGCAAAGTTTAAATTTAACACTGTGATAGACATTTCGATTTTAAAGCAAAACCAATAAACGTTTAAAAGAGCCTTTTTAAACATGTTATTAATATACAAGCAAATAAATAAACATTTACGCGATTTTATTCGAAGGGTATGCAACAAAATAAATCAGATATGAAATCTCTGCGTTGTGTGTTATTACCTTATATTTATACTATTGATTGAAGCGTGTTCCTAGTGGGGGGTATAAATACGCGGCAATAACAAACAGCTGTCCTGAAATCAAAACAACAAAATTCATACGGAAAATAGAAACACCAATAACGAATTTTATCAAACGTTAAACAAACATTAACTGAACTACCTTCACAGTTGACAAAGGCGCAGCCAGTCATGTTGATATTGGCGCCCGGGGAAACCGAGTACATGTCGCCCTAGTGTACAATTACACTGAATACCTTATTGGTTTACAGGCTATCTTGACTTTTTGAGTCTGCGCCTTGGTGAAGTTAAGTTAATTGGTATGCAACTAGGCATACATGAGTTTACAGAACAGTTCTTATTACTTATTAGTAATAAGTTATTACATTATCGTTTCTACTTATTATACAGGGAAATAAGTGCGGAGCTTTGGAGGGTGTCAACTAAATGTAATAACAAATCGCACAGTGAGTATAACAGCGTTGTTAAGTTCACAAAGTTTTTTTTTAAACAACCCACAACAATTTACAATTCGAAGCCGGTCCTGGATGTGATTTCGCAACGTTGGTGTATTGTAACTAAATTTTTGAGTACAACAAATTACGATAAGAACTGATGGAAAGTAAACTATGTATGTAAACAATGCCGGTTATGCAACGACTAAAGCAAACATAAACAACTTGCCACATACATATCAATGAGTTATTGAAAAATACTGTAATGTTCGTGGGTTTAACAAAATTTACTTCTAAGACACTAATTATTAAAGAACTTAAAACGACTATTAAATTATTACGAAACTTAAGTTATGAATTATTCTATTTATTTACACTACTGTTGATATATCACTATTCACTGCGCTATTTATTTCACTGCTATCACTGTCAATTTATTTCTGGATTCATTTCTGCAACGGTCAATTTATTTCTTCTTTTCTCGGCGATCGTCTCTTCCTTTAAATACACTTTTGTTTACTTTCGGGAACTTTCTGGAAACATCTGGATAGTTTATTTTTTCTTTGTACTGTTTAACTGCTTTCCCTGAACGTAGGTACGACACACACATTTACAAATACGGCGCACATGAAGAAAACGGCCCGCGGCTAGTCGCGAATCGATAAGCCGTTCACGCACTCGTGTGCTCGATCGTACACAAACACGCTCGTGCTAGCTACAATACACATGTAAACTACAAAAATTGTTCGAAATTAGAATTGTTCTTGACCGCTAGCAAAATCTGCACAGGTTTCAAGACACGTCTATCAAAATTATTTGCCACATGCACAAATGGGTCAGTTATAAGGCGAATTTCCTTTGCAGTGACCACCACACGGTTCTGCACATAAAAATTTTAAAACTTGGTAATTCAGTAGCTCGAGTAAGCCTGTTTCCCGATTTCCATCCTCTAGTCTCTTGAATGACCTCTTGTATCTGCTCCAATCCCGACTGCAGGCCATGAATGAAGAGATGACATCGTTCACAGTAGTAACACAAACCATCCTACATTCACACACTGACTTAGTGCCAATGACTGATATTGCTAGTTACCAGTTGATTGAACGTGGCGTTGCGTTGTCGTATTTCTCAGCGCGATTTACCCGAGTCGTACTGTCCGTTGCCTGTATTTTCCTAGAATACGGTGAATATTCGGATCTTCAAACATTTACTTAATTTTATTGTTTTATAGTGCTGTATCACTTCCTGCAAGCTCCGCACTTATTTCTATATGTATACATACACAGAAACTTTTCTGCACGAGGAATTTTATAAAATATGATTTAATGAGTAACCGCAAAAGTCGTCCATTTTTGCACCCTCAAATTTTATTTTAAACTAAGTACTAAATGCGTATGCTCAATATATAAAATTTAAAAATGAGTATATGTTTAGGATCAGATATGAGTAATTGAAGTTGCGATATATGCGTGATACAATATGGGAAAATATCAAATAATTCATACGACATTTTCACTAGTTTTTGAAGCAGCATCTGAATGTAATATCGAAAAATGTGTATATTAATTGATTTTATCTTAAGAACCAGAGACATTTATGTTACTGTGAAAATCAAATACCTATATAGGTACATGAACAAACGCACTTACACAAAGCAGTTGAAATATACCGTTAAGGTGCACAAAAACTCCAGTAAAGGGTAAAACATCTTGAATTCTTAAGTTTTATTAATACTATGTGGTTTACAAAAGCAGTCCATCATAGGATTAAGCACTACCCTCTATCTTGAATTATAATACTAAATCATGCATGGAGCAATAATTAGTATTTTTAAATTTATTTTATGACTGACGACTCACGATGAGATAAGAAAGGGAGGTGAAAACTTATTGGTGGATTTTCGTTGCATAAACAATGTGAAGATCATATAAGGGATAAAATTGAGACAAGAGAGGCACCGACATGTAGGAAAAGTTTTTTTTTTTTTGGAAATGTTACATCAGAATTGTTTTTGGTGTAGTAAATCCGGTAAACACGTTGCAGTCACAAAGATACGATCATATGGTGCTACTAGTGTGCATAGTATAACGAGATAAAAATATACCTATTCATAGGTGTGTCAAAAACATTGTGGCAATATTTGTTATCGCTCAAGATTCAGATAAATTGGCATTGGAATGTATTTCGTGGTATTTTCAATGTTTTGTTTTTCGTGAATCTAGTTCTTAATTCAAAATGAGTGGTAGATATTTGCCGTTTAACCGACTGTTTTCGTAAATTCAGCTGTAATAGTCGTAGATTTATGATTTATTCAAAATAATAAAGCTTAAGTTTGATTGCCAATTACTGCAGTTTTTATGTAGTTGAAATTTGTATAGGGGTGCTGATGAGAGCAAATAAGTTCGAAATTGCGATACACGTTCAGTAGTTCCGATAAATAAATCATTTAACGTTGTTTATATACGATATTTAGTATCTATTAACGTGTTTTTAATGATTTATATTGGAAAGGAAACAGTTTTAAACAGAATCGTTATTTACCGGTATTATTTACTATTTTATGCAATATTAGGTAAGTACCTATCTGAATAAAACACTGAAATTCAAATTTCCAGACGAAAACGTTAAAAAAAATAACACCTTACTTATCGGAACGCGTTTAAAATTTTCTAAACTTTTCTATTATTATTTTTTATTTTATTTTTTTAAATTTTAGTGTTTTGTTTAGTTCAGTTCTATAGAAATCCATTTGATTGCTTTCTATGTATATATAATAAATGAAATAAATTGTTTGCTTACAGTATAATTATAAATAATATCCAAATATATATCGATTATCGAGGCCTAGCTTTGCAGCTTTTGTCGTTATTTTTCACCATAGAATATTTCAGATATTTGTCGCTTCATATTTGTGCTGTATTGAAGAAATTATTTTTTCGTTTGTTTTATTTCGCTTCTACTATTAATTTCTCAACCGACCACCTCCCCAATAGTAAGTTAGTAACTCATTTAAATTTGAGATTGTTTTTCGTTCAACAGATTATAATATTTTGCTTTAATAAGTTGTATTTTAATGAAGCCAATTTTCGTTGAATCAACAGTATTTTTAAGGCATTTGATTTGTTGTTTTTTATTTTATTAACGGTGACGGTATAACGGGTGAATTTGTTTTTGCTGTTTGTGATGGTTTTTTTTTTTATTGCACTGTATGAGGCTTACTAAACTTTCTTACAAATCTGTTTGGTGACATTTGTGTGCTCCCACTTTTTATTTATATCATTACATATTTATACTACATGTGAAACTTATCAAGTTATTTTATTGATACACATGAACATTGTACAGTTATATTTCACATTACAAATACAGACAATTAAGGTATAGATATTCAACTAAATCAGGTGAAAAGTATATCAAACAAATTCCTGGAAAATGACTAAGTAATTACTTTCCATTTTACTGAAAAGTAGATGTAACAAACGCTCGTCGAGTGCGAATATATACTATGAACAAAGTGGCTCCTTTTAGTTGTTAAAAGAAGTAGTAATAAGATCAATCTAAATTATGTTATTTTATTTCTTTTCAATATTTGATACCGGCAGCAACAATGATAATGTGGTTATGAGAAAAAATATCATGAATAAGGAAAAAAACAGTACATTAGTAATGATATTTGAAAATGACATAAATTCTAACCTTCATTGTTACTGTTATATTGTAGCGAGCACAAGCGTGTCTGTGTGCGATCAGGCACACGTGTGTGTGAACGGCTTATCGATTCGCCGACTAGCAGCGGGCGCCTTTCTTCATGTGCGCCGTATTTGTAAATGTGTGTCGTACCTGCGTTCTGGGAAAGCAATTAAACAGTTCAAAGAAAAAGAAACTTTTCCGGACGGCTCGAGAAGGTTCCCGAAAGGAAGCAAAAGAGTATTTAACGGAAGAGACGATCGCCGGAAAGAGGAGAAATAAATTTATCGTTGCAGAAGTGAGTCGAGAAATAAATTGACAGTGATAGCAGTAAAATAAATAGAGCAGTGAATAGTGATATATTAATAATTAGTGTAAATAAATAGTTTTTGTCGTTGTCAGTCTTAGAAGTAATTCTGTTAAACCCACGAACATTACAGTATACGTCAACCTGGCTGTTGAATGTTTAATTGTTTAAGTGAGGGCACATCTTTTGGCGTAAGAAATTGAATACCGCTGTTAGAAGAAAGCGCCATTTCTTCAAGGTTAAACAGAAAGAAGATACAGAACCGCTCTGTTCCGCTAGGCACCCCTTCACTAAACTCCTATCAGAAGCTAGATACATAAGTGCCTGTTCCGCTACGCACTCCGCAGCAGACTCCTCTCTTGTGGAATTTTTAATTCGTGAAAATCTTCTGGACCAGAAAATTTGAAAGCGCTGGTCGAGGGATGCGCTTTTGTTTTCAAGATTTAATCAGCAGCAAGATACACAAGTACTCTGTTTCGCTACGTACTCCGAATTAGACTCCTCTCTTGTGGAATGTTTAATCCGTGAGAAAGTAAGGAGACATCTTCTGGAGCAGAATATTTAAAGGCTCTGGTCAAGGGATGCACCATTTCTTCAAATTTTAAACAGAGGCGATATACAGAGCTACTCTGCTCCGCTACGTAGTCCTTATTATACTCCTCTCGTTTGGAATGTTTTATTCGAGAGAAAATAACGGAACATCTTCTACAGCAGAAAATTTAAAAGCGCTGGTTTTTCAAGATATAAACAGAAAGAAGATATAGAACCGTTTTGTTCAACTGTGGCTCCTTCACTAGACTCCTCTCCTGTGGAATGTTAACTCGGGACAAAATGAGGGGACATCTTCTGGCGCAGAAGATTTAATACTGTTGATCGAGGGAAGCGCTATATTTCAAGATTTAAATAGATAAGCGCTGGTCGAGGGATGCGCCACTTTTTTAAGATTGAAACAGAAACAAGATACTCAACCGCTCTATGTCCCGCAGCATACTTCTTCACTAAACCTCTGTTTTCTGGAATGTTAACTCGTGAAAAAATGAGTGGACGTCTTCTGGCACAGAAAATTTAATACTGCTGGCCGAGGGAATTGCCGTATTTTCAAGATTTAAACAGAAGCGAGATATGAAGATTGGAAAAACTTTGGCGGTTGTTGTAGAACAAACAAAATAGCTCAAACCCGAACGCCAAAACATGACACTGTAGTTGTCCAAAGCACTTTTCGGTAACAAGGTTACCTTCTTCAGGGACTGAAGTGATCTTCAGAAAAGTGCTTCGGACAACTACAGTGTCGTGTTTTGGGGTTGGGGTTTTGAGCTATTTTGTTTGTTCTAAAAGCGAGATACAGAACCGCTCTGTTTCGCTACGCATCCCGCATTATACTGCTCTCTTGTGGAATGTTTAATTCGTGACTAAATGAGGGGACATTTTCTGTCGCAGAAAATTAAATACCGCTGGTCGAGGGAAGCGCCTTTTTTTTTAAGATTTAAACGTTAAGCATTCCACATTAGACTCCTCTCGGATGAGAAAGAGAGGAATAGGTTGTTAGTTTGCGAGCCTTGCATCTGTGCTCTAGTAATAGTCCAAATTCAAACATTTAATCGACTAAACATGCCAATGCGATCCTGCTTTGTGGAATAAATTTCAGTATAGCTCAGTGCCTGGTTGGAATGAATGTGCAGTCGGTAGCTGCCTTTTTATATCTTGTTGATTTATTAACCGAAGAATGCTTTTGCCTAATTGATGAATGGAAGAATGCCTGTGTTTGATTGCTTAAGATCTTAAGCGGGTGTTGTTGTCATGCTATTAAGAAACTTCACGCAAAATTGAAATCTAGTTCTTTGTGTAGCCGCAGGCCTGACTCTGACTTTCTAGGGAATATATGTAATATTTTGTCAAAATTCTAAAAGTTGAAAATTGCTTCTTTCTGTAAATCAAAAGGCCATCTCATACGGTGTTTTTATTAGATAAAGTAGGTAGATGATAATGGCTGAGTTAGAAACAACTACCTGCCGTGTTTCAAATGTCCCAAAACCTTTGAACTTTTTGTTTTTGGGAAAGTTTGTACATTTGTTTCGATTTATGCAAAACATTGATATAGAGACATTCAGGAATTTGTTTGATATATTTATTGGTAATAAGAAAACAAAACTTAAAAAAGTGTTAATATAATTATAAATTCGTTTCACTTATCCAGATACAAACAGGTTCAATAATGATTTTTTATCGATGAAATTATTTAAAAAGGGGCCAGTTTAGAAATACTCCATTTCACAAAAATGTACATACCTACATAACTATAGCAGTACATATGTTTGACATATATACTTATTATACTTCAGGTATCAATATCGTACAATTACTGTAATTATGGCACCCAAATTTGCACTGTGACACGTATCGTTGAGTGTCACAGTGTTTTTAAATGGAATTCTTTTACACATGGCGCCATCAATGGTAAGATTAGGTNTAAAAAGAGGGGTTGACTTCACCCCTAAAATGCAAAAAGCGCAAGTCGAGCATATGTAACTTTTGAAGTTAAGGCTAAAATATACTCAATCCCAAATTTTCATGCAAATCGATGGAGGTTCACCGAAATCAGAGGTAATAGTTAATTTTTACCTTTATTCACTGTACTAATAGTATTTCTTATTTTTACGATTAGTCTTATTATTCTAAAAAGAGATCTTAAGGTTCAAAATGATTTTACACCTTTTTTAGTTACCGTACTTTTTATTCTTCTAAAAAAATACGATTCCTTCACCAACGTAAATATAAAAGTAATAAAACTGATGCCGGGAGAATTGAAGGGGTTGATACACAAAACGGTTTTACAAATGATGTTTTATTAATATGTCTAATTTTGTCAAAATCACAATGTATATTGAAAAACCAAATATAAAATGATTATCATTAGTCTATGTTAACGTCTTTTCTACTTGATGGTTGTTCAGATAATTAGCTAAAGTGATATTCATTTCTCTCTTTGCTGCATACATAAAAAGGGTGTACATACCTACATAACTATAGCAGTACATATGTTTGACATATATACTTATTATACTTCAGGTATCAATATCGTACAATTACTGTAATTATGGCACCCAAATTTGCACTGTGACACGTATCGTTGAGTGTCACAGTGTTTTTAAATGGAATTCTTTTACACATGGCGCCATCAATGGTAAGATTAGGTTACGGTTTGATAAAGTTGCTTTTATTTCTTTTGTAATATTCAATTTTTTACGTCCACCCCACACGACTGTACCTCATGCTCTCATCAAAAAACACTTGCGGAGTAATTCCCGCCTCTTCCATCCATTTTTCAGTATTCTTAAATAATACGAAATTCCCAAGTCTACGTCATGCTTTATGTAGGTACATGAGGGTGTCACATTTACAATAATTTAGCGAGTACCACACGGTATTACAGCTATGTATATATACATAAATACAGAAATAGCGTACATACGCACTTATTGCAGTTTCATTTCTCTTCTTCGTGCTGTATATAATATATATATATAATTTACTAACAACCATTCCCCGTTTTTTAACAAGAACAATAACGCACAAGGCAAAATTATCGAAATACCAGTTGTTTGCTAATCTCTTGTGTTATTGAACAGCACGAGGGGGGTTTAAACCCCACAGAATCTATGACCCGAGCCCTGATAAGCGAAGAGTGTCTTGCCCGTCATGGCACCCTCGGCTCCGTACAGCTGGGGTACGTATATACACATACACCTGCATTCATCTTTAAATATGTAAACTTAATCGTATTTCACTCAATTTGTGACGTTGAAACAAAAAATGTACAAAATCCGGTAGGAGATTTGTCGTAATTGTAAATTGAACATAAAAATTTTACCCCTTGTAATAAAAATATTCTTCTATTCAGTCTATGGGCAAATATTAAGGATTATCCGACAGTCATACGGAATAAGAATAAGAATAAGAAATACTTATGGAAAAAAATGTGCTTACTGGAGTCCAGCACACGTATATAGTACAGTCACTGAAGGTNCCCCTTGTAATAAAAATATTCTTCTATTCAGTCTATGGGCAAATATTAAGGATTATCCGACAGTCATACGGAATAAGAATAAGAATAAGAAATACTTATGGAAAAAAATGTGCTTACTGGAGTCCAGCACACGTATATAGTACAGTCACTGAAGGTTTTCACCTCCGATTTCGTTGAACCTTCATCGATTTTCATGAAAACTGGTGAGTAGTTAAAGGATACCTCAAGAAACAAAAGTGTCATAATGCCAACTTGTGCATTTACCCTGGGGGTGGATACCACCCCTTCTCAGGGGTGGAAATTATTTTATGAAAAATAACCCCAGAAATCGATAGAGGGACCAATTGTAAACAAAATTTGTTGTATAGAGTTATTAAAATAAATCAATACTTTTTGAGTTTTTAAAGATCAAAGATTTTGATTTTCGTGAAAAAAATGCATGTTTTAAAGCGGTTTTTCATAAATAACTCAAAAACTGTAAGGTTTTACAAAAAAGTTGTCATTACCAAAATTGAAGCTAATAAAAAAACAAAAAAACTCCATTCTTAAAAAACCTTTTAATATTAATTCAAAGTGAGCTATAGGTAATTGAATGTATACTTTTTTCCTGAGAGTACTCAAATCTAAGTATTCAAGCTTAAATAACGGGAAAACGATGCATTTTATAAAATATACTTGCAAAACAATTTTGAAAGTACTCAGAAATACCTATCAAAGGAGCTGTAGAAGAAGTTGATACCATCAAAATTAAGCAAGTTATGATGAAAATAAGAGGACCCTTTCGAATTTTTTAGGAAAAAGTGAAAAATGAAACCTACGCCATTTCCACAAAAATTAAAATTTATAATAATCCCTATAAGACATTCTTTATTTTAGCATAAGTAATGACTTTTGTTTTGACCGGTTTAGAATGCATATTTTTGAAAAAAACAGTATCTATGATTTAAAAAATCAGAATTCTTCAAATTTTCGTAAATTTCATTTTCTTTAGATAATAACTAAAAAAATACTCGATATACGTAAAAAATAATAGAGAACGAAATTTGAGTTTGTTTTTTAAGAAAGATTTCAGTTTTTTCTTTTAAACCCTACATTTTATTGCGAGAACCATGTAACCGGGACCCTTTAAGCTTTTATCTTTTAAAAAATAAGGTTTTTAAACGATTAATACGATACGGACTTATAGCTTTTGAAATTACCTTTCAAATGGTTTTTAGATGAACCTGATATCGTAAAAATTAATTGAGTTATTGTAAAAAATCCAATAACATTTTTTTGGAAAACTTTTTGGGGCAGAGATTTTGTATGTATATTAGGAAAAAAGATAGATAGTAAGAAGTAGACGTGTCGATAGGTACATGCTCACAAAACATACATGATGAAAAAATGATTTTTTCATGATTTTCGATTTAAGGGGTGGTTGCTAAAAGGGTTGAAAAATTAATTAAAATCATAAATCATGCATATAAGTGTTGAAAAATATTTATTTTATCTAATTAAACGAGATTACTTACTCCAGAATGCTTAATCCTGCATTTTCCCAATTTTTAAAAAGAGGGGTTGACTTCACCCCTAAAATGCAAAAAGCGCAAGTCGAGCATATGTAACTTTTGAAGTTAAGGCTAAAATATACTCAATCCCAAATTTTCATGCAAATCGATGGAGGTTCACCGAAATCAGAGGTAATAGTTAATTTTTACCTTTATTCACTGTACTAATAGTATTTCTTATTTTTACGATTAGTCTTATTATTCTAAAAAGAGATCTTAAGGTTCAAAATGATTTTACACCTTTTTTAGTTACCGTACTTTTTATTCTTCTAAAAAAATACGATTCCTTCACCAACGTAAATATAAAAGTAATAAAACTGATGCCGGGAGAATTGAAGGGGTTGATACACAAAACGGTTTTACAAATGATGTTTTATTAATATGTCTAATTTTGTCAAAATCACAATGTATATTGAAAAACCAAATATAAAATGATTATCATTAGTCTATGTTAACGTCTTTTCTACTTGATGGTTGTTCAGATAATTAGCTAAAGTGATATTCATTTCTCTCTTTGCTGCATACATAAAAAGGGTGTAATTTAAGTAAGTGCAGAGCTTTATAGGGTATCAACTAATACAATAGGGAATCTTATGGTGAGTGCAGAAATGTGGTTAAAGGACAACAAAATTTCTAAGAAAATCACAACACATTACAATCCGATTCCGGTCGTAGGCGCGCTTCGACAATGTGAATGTAGTCCAATTTTTGACCTACCGCGGCCCACCAGTTGCTGATTCTTGACGTAAATTAAACATAAACAACCGCTTACCGGTTACTAATTGTTCGAAATTATAACCGCGTGCTAGAACACGTCAATGCTTCAAAACGTCAATCAAAATTATTAATCTCACTCTTGTAAAAACAGGCATTTGGCGAATTCCTTTCGCAGCGATCATCAGACGGGCATGCACGTTATTAAGTTAGGTTCAGACTACCAATGATGTACGAGGGTGGATTGATAAGTTTCCGGCCAGACCAAGAAAAACAAGGTTTTTAAAAATTTTTTTTTTTTATTTCTCAACATAATCTCCTCCAAGGCTGATACATTTCTCATAGCGGTGTTCCAGTTTATTAATGCCATCTCTATAGACTGATTCGTCAAGCTCCTCAAAATAACCATTTACAGCTTCGATTACTTCTTCATTGTCCGCAAATCTCTTACCGCCAAGCCATTTTTTGAGATTAGGGAACAGAAAATAGTCACTCGGGGCTAGGTCTGGAGAGTAAGGAGGGTGCGGCATCAATTCAAACTTTAGATCGTTGATTTTAGCCGTCGCAACGATTGACGTGTGCGCTGGTGCGTTATCGTGATGAAACAAGATTTTTTTCTTCGCCAGATGAGGTCGTTTAATTTTCACCTCGTGGCTCAAACGTTGCAATAAGTCTGCGTAGTATTGACCAGTGATAGTATTACCCTTTGCAAGGTAATCAATGTATATAATACCTCTTGCATCCCAAAAAACAGTAGCCATAACCTTGTTCGCCGAAAAAATTGTTTTTGCCTTCTTTGGAGTTGGTTCCCCTGGTCCAATCCACTGTTTAGACTGTTCTTTGGTTTCAGGAGTGTAGTGGTGGACCCACGTTTCGTCAACGGTTACGAATCGACGCAAAAATTCGCTTGGATTACGCTTATACAATGACAAATTTGCGGTAGAAATGTTTTTTCGAATCAATTTTTGGTCGACTGTTAGCAAACGCGGCACCCATCTTGCACAGAGCTTTTCCATATGCAAATGTTGGTGCAAAATATGTTGCACACGTTCATATGACATCTTACAGGTCTCAGCTATCTCACGCACTTTCAATCTGCGGTCTCCCAGCACTATTTGATGAATTTTTTCGATCATATCTGGAGTTGTGACCTCAACGGGGCGTCCTGAGCGAGGCCCATCAGAGGTGCTCACACGACCCTTTTTAAACTCGGAAACCCACTGCTTAACGGTTGAATATGACGGGGAGGATGTCCCCAGTGTTGAGTCCATCTCTTTTTTAATTTCCTTCGGCGTTAACCCCTTCAAATAAAAGTATTTGATGACAGCACGATTTTCCTGCTTTTCCATTTTTACGAAAACCACAGAGGCGTCTTGTTCAGCGTGCTGTCAAACCTACACTAGCAAGGAGATCGGGCTGAAACTATAGCTACAAGCTATCCAAGGATGGTACTATAGAATGTCACCTCAAGGTAGGCCTAGTGGCGTCATCTCTTGGTTAGGCCGGAAACTTATCAATCCACCCTCGTACATTGGAATCTGAAGCTCTTTTTCTCTGAAACCACTGACACTAATCGACTTGCGGCTGAAAATCACTTTGTTGCAATGTTTGCACTTGCTGCAAATGGTAAGGATGCAACAACCGTCTTTTTAAAATTCGCCATATAATCACATGAAAAGAGTAAATGTTTAGTGCTATTTTTTAGTGTACTACTTTGGGGGTTGCTTTCTATCAAATCTAAAAATAAAATTAAAAGTCTGTGCAATTCGATAGTTTGAATAAGTCTGTTTCCCGGTTTCCATCTCCCTGTTCTTTTGTGAATGGCTTTTTATATTCCCGATATCGAACAACAACAAACCAACTACTGGCCTTGAGAGAATAGATGACGTCGTCAACAGTAATAGCAACAACCGTTCTACAGTGATACACTGACTTAGTGCCAAAGGCCGCTACTGCTAATTACAGCTTGATTATATGCGGCGTTGCGTTGGAACGGAACGACATTTGTCTACTTATTCAAACTTTTCCTCGAAAACTGTGTACTTTCAAACGTACAAGCGCTCACTTAATTTTATAGTGTTTTGTCATCTCCTGCAGGCTCGGCACTTATTTCAGTTACACCCTGTACGTATAAATACTATAGTTAGAATCATGAAATGTTTTGGAATACGAGTTTATGACTCCAAGCAATAATATTGTGGTTTGTATCGATTATCGTTCTAGGGCAAATTGAGTTAAATACAATTTAACATACGTATACCACATTATAAAGTCCTTTCAGTTGATAATCTATTTTTTTTTGTACAGGAAATTGTGAACTAATGAGCAAGTTTTATTGAGATATACAATCATCACAGTCCTTTTTTATCGCGTCTGTGTTATAACAGTGGATTAGAGACTGAAATAAACAGACGTCTAGTAACTTAGTCTTGCTATTTTCAAATAAATATGAAATTTTTTTCGTATGCTACAAACATTTTGCATCAATTTATTTAGAAATGGCGATACTAATTTATTATTGAAAAAAATATTATTTTTTGATGGTAACGAACTTTGAGAAGCAGCACAAAACTAGCATATTCCAATAACGATTTTTTTGGTTTGTTTTCTAAGATGGTTAAGCTAAGTTACTGGACATAATTAATAATCTACAATGGTTTCTGCTATTAGCCCCCCTAATATAGCACCGGGAATCGGTCCAATTTAGTTTTTAGGGGTTTAAGTGATTTTTTGAGAACTTGGAAATGATAATTTTGCTCAATTTACTGTAGATTTTGATGTAATTAAATCTTTAATCATGCACGATAAGGAAAAAAATACACCAAGATGGCTAACATATTAGTATCGCAAATATATTTTTTTCGTGTATTTTTTGTATTAATCAATCATGTTTCCAATCTTAGATTTTTAGTTTTAATTGTTCTTAAAAATCCTAAAATTTACGATTGCCAAAATTATACATATATCAGATTCCGGTAATTGTTTCTCGAGAAATTTAAACCTATAAATTTGATTTGTGTAATAATTGCGGTTATTGTGTATTAATTTTGACCAATTTGAAATGACTTAAAATTTAGGTTATGAAAGACCGCAAGAGCTTCAGAACTGCAGCTTGACAGATGGCAGCACGTTGTTTACCTAATTCTATTCCGTTTTTCTTGGATTTTTTATTGAACAAATGATTTTCAGAAACCATTGTAATTATTAGAATATCTTGTTGTTTTTATGTTTAAATTCCGTATAGTTTCATTGTTAAATAAAATAAAATAAAATCTTTAAAATTTCGATTCGAGAAGTACTTATTGCATAACAATGAAAGTAGATTACCAGTATTAAGGGCGCTAGTTTTTCCACCATTATTTTAGTCGAATTTGATCGAGTAAAATGTAAGGATGGGCTCATTGTAACATTTCGAAACCACATATTCACTTTTCGTTTTGTCATTTCTCTTACTCACTTGCATTACATGAAGTTATATATTTTTAAACTTTTGAACAGTCAGCCAGGAAAAAGTGTCGACACAGAAGAGTTCTTTCCATGGTCAGTAACTTTGTAGAAGCGGTTTAGATTGTTTTGTTTATTGCATATTTTCTTCTGCAGGTTATCAGTGTTCAACGTTTTTTTTTTTTTTTTGTTTAATTGACTTGAGTTTATTTTGTTGCTTTGCTTTTTACAATATTGTCGCTTTTAGAGTTGTTTATACATGAGTGTGCTTGATTAGGTACTTCCTATAAATTCTATATATACTAGGTATGTTATATCTGCAATTGAAAGGATAAACTCTTATTTGTGCTGCTTATTGAGCTAACGTTAATTAATTGCCTTAATCGTAAGCGATTGATGCCGACAAAAGTAAATGATGATTTTTTTTAGCCTGCACATGAATTTATTTGCTTCAACTTTCTTTATTTTAAACTTTTGACCTATCATGGTGATATGCGTATATTTACTATTTAAAGCTTATTGATCCATTTTACTGTCAGTATAGGTATAGAGTAGGTACCGGGAATATTGTTAAAGAGCATATTAAAAATATCTCAATATATAACCTCAATTGAATGGTAACATTTTGGCTTCCAGCATAATCAGAGGCATGGGGTGTGTTCCGAAATATAACCCAACATACTGGCCAGTGCTGATGACGTCATAAACCGACGCCATATTGTACTGGTGAGACAAATGTGATGTAGTAGTATATCAAACGGGCGTGTGTGCATCAGACTATGAGGAATCTTTTATTGCAAGAAACTTAAATAACTTTTGGAGCAAAATTGTTGTTAACGAGCACAAACACTATTATCAATATGTCGTCAATTTGACGTCAACGCACTGGCCAGTATATTTCGGAACGAATCAACAGTATGGCGTCGATTCATTACGTCATCAGCACTGGTCAGTATGCTGGGTTATATTTCGGAACACATCCATGCTGTTTCCAACAGAAGTGTTTTGATGCTGTTAGAACGGTAGTTGTACGGGATAAGGCTATAATCTTTTTTTATTTTAAAAGGAACACTATTTTTACATTTTTAAATATTTAATTGAAATTGAACAATACCAGTTTTTAAGCATTCCTTAGTCTAATAAATCTTATTAGTTTCTGGAATATTTCGAATTTTAGAATATATGTGGTGATACATAACCTTACATAAATATGTAGATACATTCAATAGATACAAATGTTAATACCTCTAAGACTTTAACTATGAGTGATGGAAGTAAATGTATGTCGTTAGCTATGTAGTTGTTGTTTTGAAAGCGTTTATACAGGGTATTTATTTAATATTAAATGTTCAATTAAAAAAAAAAGTAAAATCAAAATAACTTGTTAATTTTAAATGGCGCACCCTGTACTTAATTAAATCGTAGGATTTAGAACTAAAATTTACACTAAAAAACATAGACCTCTTGTCTGTCTGGAATTAGTAGTTTATAAGTTAGAAGCTCTTTTCTCATTTTGAATTGAATCTAGTAGGCTTTATAGACACAAATGTAACAAAATATTGAAATAATAAAATGAAAAATAATAATAGATACTCGCAGGAAGATTAGATATAGGAACAATAACTTAATTCAAAGCGAAGAGGTCTAAAAAGCAAAGGACTATAGAGTACAATTTGGTGACTTGTAACGCTATTACTACTCGTGTCGAACATTAAGCATTAAATGTAGTTATTGTTGTTAGTGGACTTTAAACGTTTGGTAATTAACGGTTAATTAATAAACGAATAAAATGGGTATGATGTTAGCCGACACAGTGTGTTTCTGAAGTAAGTAGCAAGCTTTGGAGGATGATAAGTAGATTCAATAGGGAATGGCATGGTGGCATATGAGTAAAGCGGCGTGATTAAGAGACAAAAAAAATTGTAAGAAAACCTGCAAGTTGCAATCCGAAGCCGACCCTGGGCGTGAATTGGCGACGTACAAAGAAATTGTGATAACATCCAAGCAGCTACATCGACGAAGAATATAAACAGTGGCCTTTGTGTTGTGTAATGTAAATATCAACAGCTTACTACTAAGATAGCACACACGCTCTTTACGATAAAAGTTAATTAAATATGTAACTACTTTCATCGTCGCTGATACTTTGACTAACTACACACATACAAGCCTACAACGTTAAAAGAACAAAGAATTAGTTTAGGTCAGGGGTCGGCAAGTAATTTTAGGTGGGGTCCGGATGTTTTTGAAAAATTTTATCGAGGTCCAGAAGGATCATATTTCTTCCTCTAAAAAATGATAAACTCAAAGGTAATTTGTTAACAACAAAATTATTTTATAAATGATTTATTTGAGTAAAAAATTTGGGGGCCCAGTTTTTGGCCTTCCGGGATTTGGATTTGGACCGCAGTCCGCCAGTTGCCGACCATTGCTCTAGGCCAGGGATGGCGAACCAATGGCACGCGTGCCATTAGTGACACGCAACACAATATTTTGGGCACGTCACGTCAAATAATTTAAACGTGAAGCTTCAAGGCTTGAATAAAACAATTATCCTCATGATAGATGTCATTCGGGCTTTTGAGGCTAAACTGCCAGTTTTCATGAACGACATCATCACAAGAAACTACAAGTATTTTCCAAATTTGAGAAAATATAACAACAATTTAGAAATGCACGAGAAAGAAGAAGACTAAGTTATTAAAGAATTTATTTCTTTAATCAAGGAATTTTCAGAAACCGTTTGGCAGATGACTCATGCATTCTGCTAAAAGTAAAATCTTACAACCCTAACATTAGTTATTTGTCATCTAATCTGCAAAAACAGAAGTCACACTAATTTTACTTTAATTTAAATTACACGCATAATTTAAACGTTGCAAAATGTTCCAATTGTTTGCAAAAAATAAAGAATTTTGAGTTGATATTATTTATTATTATCATTTTCGCAATAATCACAGAGACAAAATTATTTGATGGCACGTCTATTTTAAACGTTGCAAAATGTTCCAATTGTTTGCAAAAAATTAAGAATTGTGAGTTGATATTATTTATTATTATCATTTTCGCAATAATCACAGAGACAAAATTATTTGATGGCACGTCTATGACCTAATTAAACTTTCCTTTATAAAAATGGCACATCGATACGTAAAGGTTCGCCATCCCTGCTCTAGGCTAAACATAAACATCGTCAGTCACACATAACCAGGGCCGGGCCTGTACTTTCAAATACGTTTTTCTCGAAAACGGTGAACTTTTGGATCACCAAACATTTACTTAATTTTCTTATTTTATAGTGCTCCATCACCTCTTGCAAGCTTGCTACTTATTTCAGAAATACCTTGCATGTCAGCGGTGATTGATTCGCATTGATCCTCATTGATTTTAAGTGTTCTGCAAGCATAAATGAAAATAGTAATAAACTTATCATATTAACATTAAACTACTCCAGAGTTTGAACTTCCCCAAGTGCTTATTGGTTTGTTCTTAAAATCATAATAATATGTTTTATATGCTGTCGGCGCGTTGTTGTTTCAAATGAGTAAGCATTTCAACAAATTTTTCATTGAAATTAAACAATAGATGTACAAGGAAAACAGAAAAGTACATTTTTAGCATGTGTATGACGAATTATCTTTACTTGCAAAAATTCTGACGTTCTTTTATTTTCATTTTCACTTCATATGATAAACTTTCAAATTTATTTTGTGGCAAATATGCAACAGTATTCGTGGCATTCGTTTTTTACCACTTATTTATGAAACGTCCACTTAAAGCACATTAATCGGGTATTTTTGTAACCATACAAAACATGCACAACTAGTATAGAAGCCCAGTCGTGGGTTAAAAATCTGGGCTCAATTTCAGCTAAGATTTAGGAGCTTCAGCTAGCCAAGGGATAGTTGTCGCTTCCAAACATATTGAAAACGCATACGTTGTTTTTTTTCTTTTATAAACAAGGACAATTGCACAAACGGCGGATTTTTTTGGTCCGAGATTTTTTACTGTCTTGTCTAGGCAGAATAAATTCGGTGTCCGTCATACGAGTTTTGGAATATAGTTTCTTAAACCAACTCACTGCAGTAAAATTGTGTTGTTCAAATTATTGATCACTTGTTCTTCTAGCGTTATTGTTATTACGTCGTTAAGTGAAAAGGGGAAGAAAAAAGACGCCTGACTTGGGTTCGTCTGTCTAGTTAATAATAGAAGAGATGAGGTTGATGCCTTCTACACCCTATATGTCTTATATGTGAGCCCTAATGTACTTCAGTGGGCTACAAGTCCAAAGTCATTCTAGACCTTACGTTTATTGAGCGTGGTGATTTCTACCTTTCGGTCATGGTTTCTGCGTAAGTGTGAGAATGAGAAAGTCTCAATCAACGATTGCAGTCATGAGCGTACGGTATCAATTTACTCCAATCTACTTCTAAGGTCTCTGGACATCTTCAATATGGGGGATCCTCTCTTATGTCTACTAGCTTTATAAGCTGTAAGGTAAAAGTCCCCCTAGATTAGCATGCTGGCTTAACTAATAGCTCTACGAGTTCTATCTCACCAAAGTCAGACCGGTGGGTTATTACCCAAAATAAAAAAAAAACTTTTGGGTGTTTCATTCCCAACAGCCAGTAATGCTGGTGGGCGGGCAGTCCCTTCGGACTACGCCGGAAGATAGGGCGGAAGGCCCTCTTCAGCCTACTCTCAGGAATCGTGGGAATGGGTGGGTGGTGGTACGGGTGAGAAAGATGAGACGGACGAAATGAAGACAGAAGAGAATGAAAGATTATCTGTGGAATATTAGTGCCCCAGCATTTGCCTAAGTGATCCAAGGAAACTACAGAAAAACTTGGACCAAGGCAGACAGACCCGGAATTGAACCGGCGTCCTCTCGAATGCTAAGCAATGGTCTAAACCTCTAGGCTATGCCGCTCGGTTAATTACCCCACCCAATTCCTTCCAGTTAAGATTCCTTACAACTGTATAGGAACTAGTTAATCAGTTGAGGTACATAGGGTCGCCATGCGGTAATTTCTCTGCTTCGAAAAATCCGCCAAGTGTGCAATCGTCGTATTAGTAAGTTAGAAGAACTCTCCATCCAGTATTACAGTACCATCTCGTAGCTCTTTGTAGAGTTCCTACTTCACTTCGTTTAGATTGGAATTCGAAACTAGTCCCTCTTCTCAGTTTCAGTCAGTTGTATCCACTACTGTAATTTCTTTGTATTCATTCTAGGGTTTCTTATTATGTTAATATGATTAGTATTATGTGGATGATACATGATATATCCCTTATCTTTAATAAAAATATAAAAGGAGACTGCATTGTAGTAAATAAATAAACCAAATAACACAACACTTCGATAAAACGTGGACAAGTATTTCGGTCGCTTAGAATGCTAGTATTTTCAACGCCAGATTGTCGTACACTACTGGTTTACATACTTATACTATGTATTATGTAATAAATGAGCTTAAACTTATCTACAGTTAATCGCATAAATTGCACAGATTCAAAGTGGTCAATAAGATCAAAATGTAAACCAATGATTACGGGAAGATATTTTACTAATTTAGTGCTTTATGTAGAAAAAGTTGTGTTCAGTAGCTCCTATAAGCAAACCCCAATGTGTATCGCACTCAATATCCTTATGCTTCTGATTCACAATCATTACAATCTGCCTAAATGTTAATATCTACTACAGAACAACGCGGTCGTAAAATTTTTGCCATATTTGAGAATTGCTATATGAATATAATAATTGTATTTTTTTTGGCTTTCACTATTTAGTTGAATAATGTTAATCAAAAGTAGGTACGTATCGTATAAGTAGAGTCATTAATGTTGTTCAATATTTTTACCCTTCTTATTTTTTACTTGCTTTCACAATTTATCAATGTTTCAAGAAATTTTCTGTTATTACAACAAATAAAAATTGTTCGTAGTAAGAAATATCAAATATAAAAAAGATATTGACAATAAAACACAAATACATATATTGCGGGGGTGCCGGAGAAAGTATGAAATAAGGAATATATTTGTTTGTTTACATAATCCCCTAAGGTCAAATCTTTGTAATCTAAATTAGTAAGAGAATTAAGTGGTACTATTCCTTGCAATTTTATTTGTAATCCCGTGAATATTGAACATAAAATAAGTATTATATTGTGTAACAATGTATGGAGGGTAGAGGTGAGGAGTACTATTTCTATTGTGAAAAAGTGCCCGTGAAACTGCGTTAAGTTAGAGTGACGCCACAGTAGCAACAGGGTAAATTTCAAATAAAGCGCCAAAAGTTATTAGAATAGGATAGAAAAATAAACAAGGACAAAATTACTTTGAACTACGTAAATAGTTGAGTTTTGGTACACTGGACTGTTACTGACCACTCTAGTCACTAAAAATATTAAATTTTCTAACTCGGCAAACTTTAATCCCGCAACAACTGCTGCAATCATACCATAGACATATATTAATGGACGTGCCTTAGCCGTATGTCATTGTAATAATTTCTTGGCTCGAAAAGTGAGGAAGATGGCGTATGGTTTCGAACCAGTTTCGAACTAATGCTATTTCTTTCATGACACGCTTACGCACTAGCGTGAGAGAGGTGGATATTATCCGAAACTTCGTTCCATCTCTTTCTCGTGTTGTACCACAATTCTGACCGCTAAGGCATGTCCATTAGTAAACGTCGATGATTTATATTTATACCATACCTTTTGCTACTTGCAGTATACGCTGTAGGTACCTACAACAGCAGTTTTGTTATTTCCTCCCTGCGTAGTAGGGTTGAGCGTTATGTACCGTAAGTAGTTTCCGAAACTGCGTACTAGCTAAATAATCGTATAACCTGTTTCGACTGTGTACGACAAGCGGTTACGGTTATGGTTATTTTCGTTATCGGTTACTTTGAGTAAGCAGTTTAGTATCTTCGGTTTTAACGTTGTAAATAGCTTACTGTACGTTAAAGTTGGTACCCATGGGTAACAATAACGTGATGCCTGGTATTATACCTATTTTGTTATTCGAAGGACACGTATTTCTTTTGTCATATCTCCGTCTTCGTTCTTCGGAGTTATGATTTTGAGTAAATAATATTTGAACAGATCAAAATCATACATACAGAGAAAAACTATTTTAAAAGATTATTTATTGTGGCCTCTTATATTTTTAGTCATGAAAGAAAGTCTATGAATTCCAGATCAGATCTTGAGAAGAACTTAGTAGCAAACAACTATTACAATATTTAAAATTTTTGTAATTGTGTAGCAAAGTTGTTGAAGCTTTCTAGGAGATAATTTTCCGAGGGTACGATGTTTATTTTTAACTTAGATTTATACAACAGTTACCAAATGCAAAAATATCTTTCTGTAAAAGTGTAAAATATCAAATCGTCGATGGTAAATACATGGGTTTGTTTGCTAAGTAATGCCATAAACCTACTTTCTAGGAATTGTGACCGTACCATCGTGAAATGACCTGTATTGTAAAGATACGACAGTGAGGAAAGATATAGGACAATTTAACAGTTTCCAAGTTACACTATAGTACAAATCTATAAATGTAACTAGTTACAAAAATACGTAGTTATGAAACAGGTTACGTTTTCTCAAGAAACTAGTTACGTTACGTTACGCCGAAAACATGTTACGACCCATCACTACTGTGTAGATGAATTCGCAGTGTGGAAATAATATTATTTAACAGATATACAAATATAAATGATACAAATTAGCAATGCTTTGACAGTTTAATACCTATACGACAAAATATATCACGAATTAAATGATCTAACAGGCTATCGCCTTACTTTAATGAAGCCCCTAAGTTTGCGATTAATCACTTATTGATGAAGTGTATCAGAGAGGTAGGTTTCTACCCGGGGTAGATACCTATCAGATTGATCACTCTATACTACTGAAGTGTTAACATTTATTTAGTTTATTTATACAATATAATGTACCTATTTATTTCATTAAAAAAGGATTTAATTAGGATAACAGAAGATACGTATATATAAACATGAAGAGACAGTATCAGATTTAGAAACTTGGTAGGAATATGACAGTTTTAAATCAATGAATTTTTAAAAACTTGGTAATTAGTTACTAATAACCGTACAATAAAATTTTCCTGACAAATTGTAGAGTATAATAGAAAAATATTTTAATTTTGTATAGTTTTTTATCAATCATATCTTACAAATTTAAACGCTTCACGTTTGTTAATTTTTGAAGGTATTTAATGACAAGCTCTCGTCGTCATTTATAAGATATACATTTTTAATTACATCAATAGGTTTCTTATTGAATGGAGGTGGAGATTTATTAACGTTTTAGCTTTGTTGCTGGAGTTATTCTTCGCGAAAGGATACCGCCCTTTGAAAGGATGCTTTGGCGAGCCTGCAGAGGGAATGTTTTTCTGAGGCAAGCAGAGATCGAAACGCCATTGGAAGACCCATCATCGGTGAGTTGTATAAATACATTCATTTTATTGGTCAGTATTTTAATCCTATTTGGTTAGTATTTAAGTGTATAAAGTATATAAAATTCGTTGTTAATCCGTAGCCTAAGAGAATTATGAAAATGAATAGAAGAACATTTCTAAATTCTGTGTGAATTTCAAAAACATTTGTAACCTTTTTTCATGTTATTTTTTTTTTACATTTTAAAAACGGATTAAGAAGCCGGCTAATATTATTTTTATTGTGTCACGCTCTAATAAACTTAAAAAACATCATTTGCCGATTTTTAAAAAATTAGAGCACTTGAAGGAAATCAAGAGGATTCAATATATACTTATTCTTTTAAAAATATATGTCTTCTCGTAAAAACCAATTTGACGGTAGTTTGTCTAGAGTCCAAGATCCGAGGCCCATAAAATGAATTTTTAAATAGTTACGATTCGAAAAAGGTGTTGCAGAAATAATTAAGACCTAGACCTCTAAATGTTTTGTTTTTTTAGTTTTTTTTTTTTAATTTCAATTCACAGTTAATTCACTTATTGTAATGTTCGTGGGTTTAACAAAATTAAATTTTTAGACTGATTACGACAAAACTATTTATTTACACTAACTATTAAAGAACTTAAAAACACTATTAAATTGTTAC
>NW_020439028.1:708847-719636 GCF_000699045.2 Agrilus planipennis
GGGATATTGTATATCTATATGCTAGTATTTACTAAAAAAAATGGTTTTTCTCTTTATAAACATTTTTACCAAATGCAATGAAATGTTCTATTGAAGCCTGACAAGATTTTCAAACTGAAAGTCTTTAAATAATCACAATATTCGAATTTTGGAATATCCACTGTCGTTTGCTGCCAGCTGGACCGGCAAGACCGCTCGGTCGACTAGCGTTGACGTCACTCGTAAGCACTATGGCCTACGAGGGGT
The DNA here is from genome assembly GCF_000699045.2 of Agrilus planipennis. Classification (NCBI taxonomy): domain Eukaryota; kingdom Metazoa; phylum Arthropoda; class Insecta; order Coleoptera; family Buprestidae; genus Agrilus; species Agrilus planipennis. The sequence goes on from NW_020439028.1 coordinate 709,094, forward strand.
AACGTGATAATACTTATTATGCCTTTATTGTTCTATTCTAACTGACTTAGCGGCATGACCTAGAGATCTAGACCATAGCTTTTAGCATTGCCTTAGTCCAAGTTTTTCTGTAGTTTCTTTGGGTCATTAAGACAATCACTGGGGCAGTAATATTCTAGAGATAATCTGTCATTTCGCTTTAAAAGCCCTTATCTCTCACCAACCACCTTCCCCCATTCCCACTATTTCATCTCCATCCTACTCTCCAGCTTTACTCTAGAGTGTAGGTTGAAGGGACTACGCCTACAAGGTTAGTGCTGGTGGGAATGAAAGACGCAAGTGTTTTTCTTAAGTGAAGAAAATTATCTGGTCGTTTTAATTGTAGTATGCCATTAAAATTTTCTTTACATTGGGCTTAGTGTTACTTATTTTTTATTTATTTATTCTAGGTTTTGGGTCAAACACAAGATCATAGACATCGCGTTCTAGTAGCTGCTGCGAAAAATATTAAAAACTGGTTTGTTAAGGTCCGAAAAATAAAGGCCATTTACCATACCCTTAATCTTTTTAATTTGGACGTAACTCAGAAATGTCTGATAGCTGAATGTTGGGTACCAGTTTTGGACTTGGAAAATATACAACTTGCTCTTCGACGGGGCACGGTACATATTTTATTTAAAATATCACACAATATTGAGAAGAGAGTAAAAGAATCGAAGCATTTTTTATTTTACTTTTTTAATGAGCTTTATTAACATCTTTTTTTGTTAACGTTTTGTATTTAATATTTAAATTTGTGGCGGAGGTCTAGCAATTTCTTAATATATTTTCAGTTGATACTTCAAAACAATAATGTTATTCATTTTAATATTTGGACAAAATAAAGTAGAAATTTATTTAAAAACGTTTATGCCAATTTCTAATGTTTAAATTTTCAACAGGAACGAAGTGGTAGTTCCGTTCCGCCAATATTAAATCGAATGGAGACATGTGAAAATCCACCGACATACAATCATACCAACAAATTCACGAGCGCTTTTCAGGCGCTTATCGATTCATATGGAATAGCTTCTTATAGAGAGATGAATCCAGCACCGTATACAATAATTACATTTCCTTTTCTTTTTGCGGTAATGTTTGGCGATTTGGGCCATGGTATGGTTATGGCATTGTTTGCAGCGTGGATGATTTTTAAAGAGAAGCCACTGGCAGCCAAAAAAACAGATAATGAGGTGAGCTTGTTTCGAAATATGCGACATTCACTATTTTAAATTCCTTTAAGAAAACATTTTGTGGACAATTTTAATTCTAATTGCGTCTTTATCATATATTTTTAATTCCAGATATGGAACATATTCTTTGGCGGTCGTTACGTTATATTCTTAATGGGAGTTTTCTCAATGTACACTGGCTTTATCTACAACGATATATTTTCTAAGTCTATAAACGTTTTCGGATCAAAATGGACCGTTAACAATATCTCTTTAGAAAAAATGAACAAGGAAAAAGTATTAATGCTCAGTCCTTCAACAAACGATTACGAGGGAGTTCCGTATGTCTTCGGAATGGATCCTGTTTGGCAGTTCGCTCAGAATAAAATTATATTCCATAATTCTTACAAAATGAAGATTTCCATAATTTTTGGTATAATTCATATGCTTTTTGGAGTGTCTTTAAGTTTACTGAATCATTTGTAAGTATTCATTTTTAGAGTTTATAATATCTTAATCTGATTTAACGTATTTTTAGATACTTTAATCACCGATTGGATATCATTTGCGAATTTATTCCGCGAATTATATTTATGAGTTTCATTTTTCTGTACATGGTGCTGTTAATGTTTATAAAATGGATTATGTATTTTCCTACTGATGAACGTAAGTAAATAGATATAAATAAATATAAGGCGTTTCATAAGAACATTGTCATAAAAGTGAAAATTGAAAAAGCAAAAGCATTTTTCTTTTTCAGTTATTTTTGATAATATCGAAAATTGTTACAAATTCGTTCATTTTGATCGAAAACTTTCTCTTTCTTGTGCAAGTACATATGTTTTATTTAACTTTATTAATGAACACACATGTGGTAACCCAAGCATCGGCCATAAGGAGATTCTTTTACATGTTATATTTTAATTGGATGTAGTGTTTGTAAAATTGATGACGATAATCATCATAGACGATAGGGCTTATTGTTTTCCACTTTTCCCAATTTTCTTCATATAAATTATTATTATTCATATTTGTATCGATAATTCTTTTTTGATGTTTTGCTACTCCCTTGTAATAGGGCTTATTATTAACGTTATACATGGTCGGTGCTTCCTTTACCTTATTTGCGTACTGTAATTGCTATTTTCTGACTATTTTCCTTTATCTCATGCTATAATCAATATTTTATATTAATTGTTCGAAGTGTTTCTATTAAAATAATAGCATATTTTCTTTTATGTTTAGTGGCATATATTAAATATAGTCCCCATTGTGCTCCATCGATACTCATCACTTTTATCAACATGATTCTCTTCAAGACAACAGTCGTGGATAAAGAATGCGATGCCCATATTTATGCTGGTCAGATGGCGCTGCAAAAGCTTTTAGTTGTTATTGCTGTTTTGTGCATACCATGGATGCTGTTCGCTAAGCCATTCTTCATACTTAGAGGTCAAAAGGAGAAAGCCTTAGTAAGAAATTTTTTTTTAATTTTTAGTTTTTGTTTACTAATAATCTACCCTACCGTTAGTGTTGAATGAGTATATTCAATAGAAAATTAAATACATCATCAGGATTAAAAAGAGCATTTCTTTTCGTTTAAAAATCGTTGCTGTTGAGAGCTATGTAGTGAGTTGAATTGGAATAAATGCATAGCCAATAGTGATTCTCTTAATTTTCTGTTAAATATACCTAATATGCAACTAAAAAGTTATATACACACAGACGTTTCATTGGTCGCTTCTGAAAACTAAATTCATTGTACTGATTATACGAACAAGGATCTGAATACTGTATAGAGTCGAAAACTCACCAACACGGCAATAGCGCATACCTACAATGATCTGTGAAGTATTTTGTGTACACTTTTAGGTGTTATAATCTTCTGTAAATATTGACGTGTTATACGTCGATCTTTCTTTAATAATTTTGACACTTGTTACGTTTTCTGGGCCGGTGACTTCAACGGAACGCTCTGATCTTCGGACGTCATTGACATTAAACTTACCACGTTCAATAAAACACATTTTCTGAGCTTTCAATTCTTCGAGGAGAAAAGCTTGTGGCCTAAAAACATCTTCCTTTACTATTCAGAAATTTTACGAAAATACAAGTATTCTTATGACTTGCGTTTTAGTAACGTACGCGAAAGCCCTGTGATAAATTTGTGAAATGAAACACCTAAAAATTTTTTCTTTTAAGGCTAGTCATCAACAGATGCCTTCGGCCGTCGAAAATGGAGATACAGAAGGCCCTCTTCAAAATAACAGCGTACACGTTAATGGTGGAGCGGTAAATAATAGATGTCCTGGTGGAGTTGAGGAAGGTGTTGGAGAACATGAAGAAGACGTTAGCGAGATGTTCATACATCAGGGGATACATACAATAGAATACGTATTAGGATCCGTATCGCATACAGCTTCATATTTGCGACTTTGGGCTCTATCTCTTGCCCATGCGCGTATGTTGCTTAACTGTAAATAATTAATTTTTTGTTCATAATTTTATTATATTAACAGAACTGGCCGATGTATTGTGGAAAATGGTATTGCGCAGAGGATTCGTAATTCAGGATTGGAAAGGTGGAATCGTATTATATGTTATTTTTATGTTTTGGGCTTGCCTAACTGTGTCAATTCTTGTATTAATGGAAGGGCTTTCGGCATTCCTACATACTCTACGTTTACACTGGTATGTTTTGAAAAAGTTGAAACTATTAAAGAAACATTTTTCAGTTGTTTTCATGTAATATATACACAACTTAATGTTTATTCAAGAAAAATGCGAATTATAAATAATCGTACAGCCTATCTTTCTTAGGAAGAGTGCAGTCCGTTAGTAAAATTTTTAGAATCGGTTCTGTAGTTCCAGGAATTCTATATACAGAGTTCGTTCACTTACAGAAAGGTATACAATGGCAGACCGATGTGTACAAACTGCCTTAATGGATGTTCTTGCTAGAAGTTATTTAAAACGCCAGAGATTTTATGTGCATCGCTCATGTTATAGCTTTCTCTAATTGAACGGACAATACCAATAAACAAACAAACAAACATTACCACTTTATAATATTAATGTTGCTTGCTAAAGAAAAATTGTATCTTCAATAAGTAACAATCAATAAGGGAATCCACTGTTTTAAAATTCAAAATGTTTTGTAGGGTGGAGTTTCAAAGCAAATTTTACAAAGGCGCTGGTTATGCCTTCCAACCGTTTTCGTTTGAAACCATTTTGGATTCAGCATCTCAGACCCCGGAAGAGTAGACAATTATTTAATCAATTAATTATTAATAATAATAATGTATAACACTTTCTGTACGTTCGCAAAATCATATTGTACTTAAAATGCTTTTAGCTAAACATTTACGTAATTTTTTTGTAATGGTTAATAATGATTAGCTTTAAAAATAGTAACAATGAATGGTAATCTCGCAATTAGGAACATAGCAGTTTAATAAAAAAATTATTTACCTACATAATTATTAAAAATGCAACATAAGATTATTAAAATATTAGTAAATTATTTATCTTGGTATGTTTTGAATTTCATTAAGTGTATTATGCGAATTTATTATTTTTTTATAGACTGTATCAATCTCTAATATATCATTCGATTAATGTTTGTGAATGTTCATGTATTCCAGTTCTACTATTAATAAAGTAAATGTTTTGGTGGAAAAAATTTTTTTAATTATTGGATGCCTCAAGTGTTTATATTTCTTAACTTACAAAAGTACTTATGAAATGCAAGAACAACGTAAACTAATGAGATAAAATGTGTGGGGATGGATATGGAAGTAGTAAAAAAATATATTCTAGTAATGGAATGCAATATATTGTAAACATTTTAAATCATTCAATATAGAGCCTTTGTAGTAACTTTTCTAACAGGACAATGCTAAAGAAATATCTATGAAAAGCCATTCAATTCAGATATAATTTAAAAATGTTTGGTAAATAACATATTTATTTGCAAAAAAATCACCTAAATCATACAAATTTCATTTCATTTACATTAATTCTTCCTTAATGTTAAACTGAAGGGCTCATCATTGTGTTCAACAGTTTTAGCAAAGGGTTCAACGGAATTTTCGATAATTTCTTCTTTCTCTTCTTTAAGTTCCTCTTTAGGTACAATAAGTTCCTTATATATAATAGGCTCATTAACAGTAATAAATGTTTCTTCTTCCTTAACTTTAATAACAGTTATTATGCTTAAGGGCTCAAGGGCATTATTGGAACTTTTGCTAGTTTCATTATTTACAGGAGTTTCATTAATTTGAGTAAACATTTCTTCTTTAACTATCAAGGCAGGTTCAATAGTTTCTTCTTTTAATGGCTTATCAATGTTAATGCATTTTGATTTTTCTATAGCAGAAAAATAGTCAGAACAACTGCAACTCCTGTAATCCTCCTTACAAACTACACATTTTAAATCGCAATGTATTTGCAAATGCAATTTCAGTTGAAATTTACAAAAGACCGTTTGGAAACATGTTTGACACTCAAACATAAAAGTATCTCTAACTAGAGGATTAGTCTTATTATCTCCAAGGTTTTTGGAGCAGACACATTCTTTTGTTGACCCAGTGCAAAGTGAACATCTCAAATTAGTATGTATCTTCATATGTTCATTCAGTGAAGACTTGAAGTTAGACTCTTTTTTGCATATGTTACATTTACAGAAAACTTTAAATTCTTTTTTAGGAGTAATGTGCTCTTTTAGATGCTGTTTTAATTGAGACTTGTACCTGAACTGATTGCTACATATATCACATTTCAAGGTCTTCTCATTCAAATGGGTTTTCATGTGAGCATTTAAATAATCTTTTCGTGTGAAGGTTTTTTTGCAGGTTTCGCATTTGAACGATTTCGCGCCAGAATGTGTTTTCATGTGAACACTTAAGTACTCTTTTCATGTGAAGCTTTTTTTGCAAACTTCACATCTGAATCGCTTCTCAACTGAATGAGTTTGCATGTGTTTATTCAAAGTGGTTTTAGAAGAGAAGCATTTTTCGCAGATACTACATTTGAACAGCTTCTCCCCAAAATGGGTATTTATGTGAACATTTAAATGATCCTTTCGTGTGAAGCTTTTTTTACAGGTTTCGCATTTGAAAGGCTTCTTGCCAAGATGAATTATCATATGAACATTTAAACTATCTTTTCGTGTGAAGCTTTTTTTGCAGGCTTTGCATTTGAATGGCCTTTCTCCTAAATGAATTTGCATGTGTTGATCCAAAGTACATTTCCGGACGAAACATCTATCGCAAACATTGCATTTGAACGGCTTCTCATTCAAATGAGTTTGCATGTGCTGCTTCAATGTATTCTTCCGAGCGAAGCATATTTCGCAGATACTGCATTTGAATGGCTTCTCGCCAAAATGAAGTTTCAGGTGATCATTTAAATGATTCTTTCGTGTAAAGCTTTTTCTACAAGCTTCACATTTGAAGCGCTTCTCAACCAAACAGGTTTGCATGTGTTCTTTCTATTTGTTCTTTTGAATAGTCTTTGGCAGACACCACATTAAAATGTTTTATTTTCATGAACAAAAATTTCTATGCATTCTTAAGTAGTAAAATAATAAGCTTACCCTTAAAACAGACATTTTCCTAAACCTACTACTAGTACAATATTGAAAATTTAATAGTTTCTTGTCTAGGTAAGAATATAATATATTAAAACATATATGTTGTTGTTTAACAATGTCATATTGTATACATATATATTTTTGAAATATTTTGCACTTAAAAGGCCGAAAATTAAGAGTAAATTTCAAATTGAACCTTATTGAAAAATTTTTCGAAAAAATTGGACATGATGTTCGTTTTGCCTTTCCACTAAAATATTTTTTAAGATTACATCGCTTGAAAAAAATCCTCTTGGGGATTGTAGACTTCACAACATTCTCAATGCTTCACAATATAACATCCACATACTAACCAATTTTCTATTCTTTGTGTATCTATTATCTTGTGTATCTATTATCTATGCTCGAAGTTGTTCTAGGTCATACTCAATACTTCATGTCATACCTAACCATACTCGTCATATTAAAAATCATATTAAATCATTATGAAAATCAATTAATTTACTATTCAAAAATTTATTTTTGTCAACTATCTCTTAACTTCATAATCGTAATTTTAAAATTTATTTGAAGCGTTTGAGAAAATTTCTCTGAAGTACGGTACTACGTGAGAGAGACAGATACTGTCCGAAACTTCGTTCCATTTCTTTCTTTTGTTGTACCACAATTCTGACCGCTAAGGCATGTCCATTAGTAAACGTCGATAGTCTAGATAAACTTTTAAATGATTTAATTCTAGATGTCACACCCATTACACCATACTGTGTTTCATCGACGTTTATTAATGGATATGCCTTAGCGGTCAGAATTGTGGTACAGCAAAAGAAAGAGATGGAACGAAGTTTCGGACAATATCCATCTCTCTTACGATAGTGCGTAAGATAGCACTAGTCCGAAACCATACGCCACCTCTCTCACTTTTCGAGACAAGAAATTATTACAACGACATACGGCTAAGGCACGTCCATTAATATATGTCTATGCTGTGTTTATGACTGTGAAGTACAATGGTGAAGTATTACCATACATTATCTATGATAAATAGTTTAAAATCATGTTTAGGTTAATGGTCAGTCCATAGATAGGTTAGTCATCATGATCTTCAAGGTTAGTATTTATCTATGGTCAGTATAATAATGATAATAATCACAGACTAATAATAATAATTATAATAATATGACAATAGATGCAATGATGGCAATGATGATTTTAAGGGAATGCAAGATTATTACAGCAAACAAAAGATTTCGTACATGTCGTTTTTTTTGTTATGGATCAGATTTAAAACCTCCATGGAAAATTTTATTTTTCGGTAATGATAGTTNCTAGGGTTTCTTATTATGTTAATATGATTAGTATTATGTGGATGATACATGATATATCCCTTATCTTTAATAAAAATATAAAAGGAGACTGCATTGTAGTAAATAAATAAACCAAATAACACAACACTTCGATAAAACGTGGACAAGTATTTCGGTCGCTTAGAATGCTAGTATTTTCAACGCCAGATTGTCGTACACTACTGGTTTACATACTTATACTATGTATTATGTAATAAATGAGCTTAAACTTATCTACAGTTAATCGCATAAATTGCACAGATTCAAAGTGGTCAATAAGATCAAAATGTAAACCAATGATTACGGGAAGATATTTTACTAATTTAGTGCTTTATGTAGAAAAAGTTGTGTTCAGTAGCTCCTATAAGCAAACCCCAATGTGTATCGCACTCAATATCCTTATGCTTCTGATTCACAATCATTACAATCTGCCTAAATGTTAATATCTACTACAGAACAACGCGGTCGTAAAATTTTTGCCATATTTGAGAATTGCTATATGAATATAATAATTGTATTTTTTTTGGCTTTCACTATTTAGTTGAATAATGTTAATCAAAAGTAGGTACGTATCGTATAAGTAGAGTCATTAATGTTGTTCAATATTTTTACCCTTCTTATTTTTTACTTGCTTTCACAATTTATCAATGTTTCAAGAAATTTTCTGTTATTACAACAAATAAAAATTGTTCGTAGTAAGAAATATCAAATATAAAAAAGATATTGACAATAAAACACAAATACATATATTGCGGGGGTGCCGGAGAAAGTATGAAATAAGGAATATATTTGTTTGTTTACATAATCCCCTAAGGTCAAATCTTTGTAATCTAAATTAGTAAGAGAATTAAGTGGTACTATTCCTTGCAATTTTATTTGTAATCCCGTGAATATTGAACATAAAATAAGTATTATATTGTGTAACAATGTATGGAGGGTAGAGGTGAGGAGTACTATTTCTATTGTGAAAAAGTGCCCGTGAAACTGCGTTAAGTTAGAGTGACGCCACAGTAGCAACAGGGTAAATTTCAAATAAAGCGCCAAAAGTTATTAGAATAGGATAGAAAAATAAACAAGGACAAAATTACTTTGAACTACGTAAATAGTTGAGTTTTGGTACACTGGACTGTTACTGACCACTCTAGTCACTAAAAATATTAAATTTTCTAACTCGGCAAACTTTAATCCCGCAACAACTGCTGCAATCATACCATAGACATATATTAATGGACGTGCCTTAGCCGTATGTCATTGTAATAATTTCTTGGCTCGAAAAGTGAGGAAGATGGCGTATGGTTTCGAACCAGTTTCGAACTAATGCTATTTCTTTCATGACACGCTTACGCACTAGCGTGAGAGAGGTGGATATTATCCGAAACTTCGTTCCATCTCTTTCTCGTGTTGTACCACAATTCTGACCGCTAAGGCATGTCCATTAGTAAACGTCGATGATTTATATTTATACCATACCTTTTGCTACTTGCAGTATACGCTGTAGGTACCTACAACAGCAGTTTTGTTATTTCCTCCCTGCGTAGTAGGGTTGAGCGTTATGTACCGTAAGTAGTTTCCGAAACTGCGTACTAGCTAAATAATCGTATAACCTGTTTCGACTGTGTACGACAAGCGGTTACGGTTATGGTTATTTTCGTTATCGGTTACTTTGAGTAAGCAGTTTAGTATCTTCGGTTTTAACGTTGTAAATAGCTTACTGTACGTTAAAGTTGGTACCCATGGGTAACAATAACGTGATGCCTGGTATTATACCTATTTTGTTATTCGAAGGACACGTATTTCTTTTGTCATATCTCCGTCTTCGTTCTTCGGAGTTATGATTTTGAGTAAATAATATTTGAACAGATCAAAATCATACATACAGAGAAAAACTATTTTAAAAGATTATTTATTGTGGCCTCATATATTTTTAGTCATGAAAGAAAGTCTATGAATTCCAGATCAGATCTTGAGAAGAACTTAGTAGCAAACAACTATTACAATATTTAAAATTTTTGTAATTGTGTAGCAAAGTTGTTGAAGCTTTCTAGGAGATAATTTTCCGAGGGTACGATGTTTATTTTTAACTTAGATTTATACAACAGTTACCAAATGCAAAAATATCTTTCTGTAAAAGTGTAAAATATCAAATCGTCGATGGTAAATACATGGGTTTGTTTGCTAAGTAATGCCATAAACCTACTTTCTAGGAATTGTGACCGTACCATCGTGAAATGACCTGTATTGTAAAGATACGACAGTGAGGAAAGATATAGGACAATTTAACAGTTTCCAAGTTACACTATAGTACAAATCTATAAATGTAACTAGTTACAAAAATACGTAGTTATGAAACAGGTTACGTTTTCTCAAGAAACTAGTTACGTTACGTTACGCCGAAAACATGTTACGACCCATCACTA